>NC_071389.1:105664120-105745477 GCF_022682495.2 Desmodus rotundus | reverse complement strand
CATTGTCCTGACCAGAGCCCGTCGGCTATTGGCTGTCTCCGGGGACACGTCATCAAGGATTGAAACAGCGCGCAAATCTGAATGTGTGTGGAAGCCGGGCAAAGAGGCTGAGGCGGGAGAGGCAGAGGCAGAGGCAGCAGCTGCTACGGGAAAGCGAGCTCTATGGTGTGTGTGCATGTGTCTAACCCGAGCCGGCCCCACGCCGGAGCGGCCGCCGGAGCGGCGCAGGCCTGACTCCTCCACAAGAGTCTCCAACTCCTCAGGCAAAACAGACACCCACAGGCCTCCCCCCCCTCCCTACCCCAAACTCACTCGTCAAGCGGCTGAGATAAGAGACCCCAGAATTTTAGCAGACCTTCAAAAGTGAGGGCGACAGTCTAAGGCAGCGTCCCCTGAAAAGTGGGGCTCCTTCCAGTGCACAGCGGTGAAGGCAGCAAGATTGGGGCCCCTTAACACCACGTGGCTACATTACACTAGATCTCTGCAAAAGCAGGGCTTTTCCTGTAAGAAAGTGACATGATCCGGTTGGCTGGTTTTAGAATGCCCCTTTTTCTGGGCTCATAAGCCGTAACGTCAGGCTTGCTGAGCAGCTGAAATCTTGACTCACAGCACAGGCATTTGGTTTCACCCTTTTTGTTGGTTTGATCGAGTTTCACGGCGTGTCTAGAACTTTTTATTTAAATACAAAGCACTGTCTTAACTTCCTGGAAATCGAATAATTATTCCATGTAATTAAAGCACAGCTATTTCGTTTTGATATGGGGCACTCCGGCAGGAAATGTTTGCAAGGGCTTGCTAGAATTAGCAAATTCATTAAGGACCACGTTTTTAACTGTTTGGCTATTTTATTTGACTTGGTGTGGATTACTGTTATAATCAAACGAATCCTTGTGATGCTATCTCTCCCTCCCATCACACCACTTAGTGCATCCATGTACTTGCTCTAGGATTACAGGAGCTGTAGAGATATGGTTACCTAGAGGTCTAGATGGAGGCACAGAGTTCGTACACCCAAATCCACAGGCTGTATGTACTTTCTCTAGCTTACCAAGCTGGCTGGTAGTTACAGATGCATTTATTATGTTGTGTCCATAAAGAAAATGTGATAGCTATATCAGTCAGTTCTGAAGACCATACACAAATATCAGTGCTTTATGAAACCATTATCTAGTCCTCCTTAGCCTGAGCAGACCACACCCCTATTCAGTTGTAACAGACTTCCCCTTTGTCACCCTCTAATGCTATGATTATACACTTTTAAATCCAGCAGCCAATCCCCCCTGATGTAATAGATCAGTGATTTTCAACCTTTTTCATCTCGTGGCACACATAAACCAATTACTAAAATTCTGGGACACACCAAAAAATATATTTTTTGCTGATCAGGCAAAAAAAATGGTATAATTTTGATCCATTCACACCAGACAGCTATTGATGTGTTGGCTGTTGTCATTTTTTTTTTTTAATTTTACAATCTATGGGAAAAGAGGTCAGTGTCCTGACTAAATAGTCAGGTATTGCATGTTTTAAAAATTCTTGCTGTGCATGGGTTGAAAATCACTTTAACACAGCAAAATTAATCACTTTATTATTTTTTATTTTTTATATCCACTCTAAGCATCCATAACCTAATGTATTTGCTCTAATTTCTAAAGCTGTTGAGAATCAGCTTAACTAACCTTTCCTGACCTATGATTTTAATGTTTATTTCTTTTTTAAAATACATGATTAGAATCAGGGATTATAGTCTTGATGAACAGATAATGCACAACACATACACATGGAAAAGTGTATAATATTGAAGGATATATAAAATATTATAAGGCACACTCAGTGTAAAAAGTAAACATCTAAAGTTAACTTTTATATTGTCACTTTCACATTATATTGTACATTGGATTTACAGTGGCCCAAGCACACACTTCACTAATTGTCTACAATAGCTTACTTCTTCCTGCTAGTGTAACAACATGAGAGCAACAGACCCACACAGATTTCTATTTCAGCCGGATGGTATGATGAGTAATAAATACTGGATTTAAACAGACCTGGGTTCAAACCCCAGCTCTACTACTAACTAGCTATATGATCTTAGGCAAGGGTTTTTTTTAACCTCTTTGTGCTTCAATTCCCCCATGTATAAAGTGATCATAGTGTTGTTATAAAGATTAAAATTTTTTTCAAAGATTTGAAATTGTTATGCAGATCCCTTCAAACCCATGACTTGGAAAACCTCAAATGCTGTTAACATTGAATTTTTCCTCATACTTTTACATGACAGCAGTAGTTGCAAAACTAATTAAGCTTTTTCTTTTTTAAATTCTGGCCTCAGCAGTGGCTGGTGTGGCTCAGTAGGTTGAGTGCCTGCGAAGTGTAGGTCTGCAGATTGAAAGGTTGCTGGTTTGATTCCCAGTCAGGGCACATGCCTGGGTTGTGGGCCAGATCCCCAGCTGGGGGTATGCGAGAGGCAACCAGTTCTCTAGAGGCAAACGTTTCTCTCACACATCAACGTTTTTCTTCCTCCCTTTCTCCCCCTCTTTCCCTCTCTCTAGAAATGAATATACAAAAATCTAAAAAAAAAAATTAAAACAAGGAAAAATACATTCTGGCCTCAAACAGCACTAATTTTCATCCAGTGTAGTGATGGTGCCTTTATTTATTCCCAAATGTAACAGAGGCCATGTCAGAGAGAAGAATATAAAAACCTTCCTTATGGGCACATTATTTCTCATATTTGTTTTTCCATAATAAAGTCAGGGAGGGACATAAAAAGGAAAGAAACTTTTTTAAAAACCCAGCAACTTCTAGCTCTAGTCCCATAAATTTGATGTCCACTTATTTATGATATTAGACCCTTTCCTTCTTCAAAATGAATCAGTAGCCACAAATCTGGCATGTATTTTACTTAAGAGTTATTGGGTGTTTTATCCCAAATTACAGAGTTGTTTAATTCAGAAAGCCTGAACACTCTCTCCCATGCCAAGTTAGCCAAATGAATTATAGATCTTCATTAATATAGTTTATGTCCTTAAAGCCTGCCTTTTATCCCTCTGGGGTAGGTGAAGTGCCTCCCTTCTGTGATCCTATAATATTTGGTGTATTAATTACTGTGCTCACAATTGCAATTATCCAGTTATGTATCTGTTTGTCCCACTGCACTGCACCCCTTATAGGCATGGACCCTGTCTTATCTTTGTTTCCTAAGCACCTCGCAGGGTGCGTGACCTATAGCAGGCTTAAATAAAGTCTGTTGAATAAATGAATTAAAAGGTGAAAGAGTACTTATTGAAATTATTGCTTTAATCTTCCTCTTCCATCTTGAGAGATAAGCATTGGGGTCTTTAAATCAGAAAGTAGGTAAACAGAATAATAATTAATAAGTAAATGTTACGATACAACATTGAAGATACATACCAATTGCACCTCATTCTTATAACTTAAAGAGAGGAAGACAGAATTGGGAGCCTCAGAGGATCTCAAATATAGACAAACACTGAAATTTTTATTTTTTATTTTTATTTATTTATTTATTTATTTATTATTAAAAAAATTTTTATTGATTATGCTATTACAGTTGTCCCATTTCCCGCCCCCCTCACTCCACTCCCTCCCACATTTGCCCCCTATAGTTCATGTCCATGGGTCATACTCATAAGTTCTTTGGCTTCTACATTTCCTACACTATTCTTACCCTCCCCCTGTCTATTTTCCACCTATCATCTCTGCTACTTTTTCTCTGTACCTTTCCCCCCCTCCCCCTCCCACTCCGCTATTGACAACCCTCCATGTGATCTCCATCTCTATGGTTCTGTTCCTGTTCTAGTTGTTTTCCTAGTTTGCTCTTGTTTTTGTTTTAGGTGTGGTCGTTAATAACTGTGAATTTGCTGTCATTTTTACTGTTCCTATTATTTTATCTTCTCTTTCTTGGATAAGTCCCTTTAACATTTCATATAATAAGGGCTTGGTGATGATGAACTTCTTTAACTTGACCTTATCTGAGAAGCACTTTATCTGCCCTTCCATTCTAAATGATAGCTTTGCTGGATACAGTAATCTTGGATGTAGGCCCTTGCCTTTCATGACTTGGAATACTTCTTGCCAGCCCCTTCTTGCCTGGAAGGTCTCTTTGGAGAAATCAGCTGACAGTCTTATGGGAACTCCTTTGTAGGTAACTGTGTCCTTTTCTCTTGCTGCTTCTAAGATTCTCTCCTTCTGTTTCATCTTGGGGAATGTAATTATGATGTGCCTTGGTGTGTTCCTCCTTAGGTCCAGCTTCTTTGGGACTCTCTGAGCTTCCTGGACTTCCTGGAAGTCTATTTCCTTTGCCAGACTGGGGAAGTTCTCCTTCATTATTTGTTCAAATAAGTTTTCAATTTTTTGTTCTTCCTCTTCTCCTTCTGGCACCCCTATAATTCAGATGTTGGAACATTTCAAGATGTCCTGGATTCCTAAGCCTCTCCTCATTTTTCCGAATTCTTGTTTCTTCATTCTTTTCTGATTGGATGTTTCTTTCTTCCTTCTGGGCCACACTGTTGATTTGAGTCCCAGTTTCCTTTGCATCACTATTGGTTGCCTGTACATTTTCCTTTGTTTCTCTTAGCATAGGCTTCCTTTTTTCATCTAGTTTTCAAACAGATTCAACCAATTCTGTGAGCATCTTGATAACCAGTGTTTTGAACTGTGCATCTGATAAGTTGGCTATCTCTTCCTCACTTAGTTTTATTTTTTCTGGAGCTTTGAAGTGTTCTGTCATTTGGGCCATTTTTTTTTTGGTCTTGGCGTGTCTGTTACTTAAAGGGGCGGAGCCTTAGGTGTTTCCCGGGGCCAGGTAACACTGGTCGCTGCACTGTGATGCTGTACTTGGGGGAGAGGCCAAGAGGGAGCAATGGCTTCTGCTCCACTCTCCACCGGACCTCAATCTTTCACTCCGCTACCCACAATCAAACTGGGCCCCTCTGGTGCTGGTTCCCGAGTGGGTGGGCTTGTGCAATGACCTCTCCTGTGAGGCTGGGAGTCTCTCCTGATGCCGCCCCAACTCCCATGGGCGTTTTCAATCAGAGGTTTGAGGCTTTATTTCCCTGTGCTGGAGCCCTGGGTTGTGTGGTCTGCTTTGCTCCCCGCCATTTGTCCGGTTTATCTGTGTGCAAATGTGGGACTGCCGGGTGCTACCTGCCGCTCTGCCTGCCCCATTCTCCGCCACTCTGAGTCCGGCCCTCTTGGTTTATCTGCGCGAATGCGGGGCCGCAGGGTCTGCTAGTGGTCAGACTGCCTGCCCCGTTTGTCCCACACTCCGCCAGTCTCGGTCCCACCACGGCCACTCGAGTCCTCTCCACCCGGCTGCCCATCTCCGCCCCTCCTACTGGTCTGGATGAATGTTTATTTTTTATTTCCTTGGTTTCGGACTTCCTTGCCGTTCGATTTTCTGTCAGTTCTGGTTGTGAGAGGAGGCACAGTGTGTCCACCTACGCCGCCATCTTGGTTCTAAACACTGAAATTTTTAGTATTTACCAGTTCCCAATGAGTCAAAGATTATTCCTTGTTGGATACACTGAACTACAGCAAGCCAAATAAGAATTTATCACAGAGACTACCAGAATGTCTGCCCAAAGGTTGCTTCCAACAGGCCTTTGGAATTTAACTCTAATGTAAAAAATAAATACAAAACACTGATGGGGCTGTAAGTCTTTGGCTAAGGGATATTGATTCTTCCCATTGCAATCAATCCTAAAGTCCATCTATGTGAATTCTCTTGTTTCTCCTTCTCAAAAAGGGCCAGTTTTGGAAAAAGATAGAAAGAGTAAGCCAAAATGTCTGACGAGGGCAATCATACTTAAAACGTTTTTTGTTTTTTTTTTAGGATGCTGAAAATAAAGGAGAGAGGAATTCAGGAAGAGAAAAGAGCAAAGGTTTGTGAACTCTCACTACAAAATAGGACAGCGAGTTCCAACGCTGCCAAAACTATGCTCAGTTTCTCCAACTCTGAGGGCCGTGATACCTTACCTAACTTGTGAGGATGTTACAGAACCAAATGGAAAGGCACCAGAGGCAGAGGGCAGAGAGGCAGTGTTCTATTTGTCAGTGTGTGGAGAAGGGAAACCTTGTCCTGAGCTGCTTCAGTACTTCTGACTGAGCCTGAGTTTTCTGTCCAAATGTGGCTTGCATGTGGGGAAATCAGGGACTTCAGCTGTGGGCAGCATTGATGGTGGAGGCTGTCAATGAAAAATGGTACAGAAACTATTTTCTACCAATAATTTCTCTAGAATTGCAGTATTTTACTGGTGAATAAGGAAGAAATGTCATAACTTTTCTTTGTGTTTCTTTTTTGTACATCAGATGCCTGTTCTCTGGTTAGTCAAAGAATTATACACACGAAGAGAGGAAAACTCAGTAAAAGATTTTGTAAAATGATGATCTATATTCAGAAAAGATCACTATTTTAAGTCTTGATCTCAAGAACCACATAACATGCCAAATTCAGCTGCCCTATTAAAAGTGCCATAAACCTTAAAAATAAATATCTTAACATACCTATGAGATTGGTTATAATCAAAAAGACATAATGGCAAGTGTGGGTGAGGATGTGGAGAAATTGGAACCATCAGGTAGTGCTGGTGGGAGTGTAAAATGGTGTAGCCACTTTAGAAAACAGTCTGATAGTTCCTTCAAAAGTCAAACATAGAGTTCCATATCAATTACCCAGCAACTCCACTGCTAGATACATACCCAAGAGAAACAAAAATATGCCCACACAAAAACCTGTACATGAGCGTTCATAGCAGCATTATCTGTAATAGTCAAAAAGTGGAAAGAACTCAAATGTCCGTCACGAATGCATGGATAAATAAAATATGGTTTATTTGTATGATTGAATGTTATTCAACCAAGAGAGGAGTGAAGCACTGATTCATGCTACAACGTGGTTGAACCTTGAAAACATTATGCTAAGTGTATAAGAATCCAGCTGCAAAAGACCATATATTGTATGGCTCCATTAATATAAAATGTCCAGAATAAGAACATTTATGAAGTAGAAAGTAGATAAGTAGTAGCCAGGAGTTGAGGATAAAGGGGAGGGGCAGTGACTGCTAGTGGGCATGGAGCTTCTTTTAGGAGGATGAAAATGCTTTAAGATTATAGTCATGTTGTATAACTGTATAAAAATACCAAAAATCACTGAATTGTATGTGTGTGAATTATATCTCAATAAAGCTGTTTTATAGATGTTTTATGAGTGGTTTTGATTAACCAAACAGAAAGGGACAACAACAACCTACCTGCCAGTTTTACCCAATATGTTCTTGTAGGCCATGGTGTTTAATACCATGTGAAAATGGACCTTTCTCTCCGTTAGGTGGACATTTCATCTATTATTGGGGTTACATATTCTGTGCTTAAAATGTATGAAGAAAGTCCTGACTGGTGTGGCTCCGTTGGTTGGGCATTGTCCCCCAAAGCAAAAGGTCGCTGGTTCAAGTCCTGGTTAGGGCACATGCCTAGGTTGTGGGTTTGGTCCCTGGTTGAGGGGCATATGAGAGGCAACCAATTGATATTTCTCTTACACATCAGTACTTCTCCCCCTCTCTCCCTCTCCCTTCTCCTCTCTCTAAAAACAAATAAATAAATAAATAAAAACTTCAAAAACAAGTATTAAAAGAGTGCTTTTCAAGGGTACCTTGTGAGGTTTTTCTTGAGAGCCTGGGTTGGCTGCAGTAAATCCACTGAGCCTTGTAGGGCTCAGTCAGACAGTGCTAACTGGCAGGCCTCTGGCTTTATCTGACACACAGATGTTTCATGCAGCCAACATCATGTTTTTAAAAGTTGGAAAAATCAGAGACCTAATAAGCTTGGATCTACATTTTTGGCAGGGTAACAACCCGGTAGAGTGACAAGGGGCTGCCTTCCTCAAAAGGGGTATGTGTTCTATAGCTTGCTGCAGTCCCCACCGTTCCATAATCATTCTACCTGACTTACTCATGTCACCTGCCTGGTTTCTGAAGTTGGGTCCTTGGTATTTCGTGATTATGCCCTGTGATTGTGAATTTTTTTGTCATCAGAGATTCCTTTCATAAGAAACACTTATTATCACACATAACAGAGTGGCAAACTGAACTAAAGGGGTCCCTTGAGTGAGAAACAGACCATTTTGGTGATGTACTCTTGATGAGGAATACAGAATATAGCTATGCTGCATAAGATGTCTTATGGTCCAGGCGAAAGGCTAGAAAATAAGTGTTATTTTCCATGTGACTCTTATGTGCTGAACACTATCCATAGATTTTTTCATTTAATTCTCACAGTGACCCTACTGGCTAGGATACTTATTTGTCTTTTACAAATAATGTTAAGGAAGCTCAGTGACTTCAGTGAAGTTGACCAAGGTCACACAGCTAGTGAGAGAGCAACAATATTGACCTGGTTCTGACTCCTAAGCTAAAGTTTTCTCCACTAGGCCACATGACCTTCCACTTACTAGCCGCACTAGTAAAATGAACACGGATCACATTTCCCACCTAAGCATACTTCATATTCTCAAAGGAGTGCTGACACGAGTTTACAGCCTTGCTTTCAAGGTTTTAGAATAGGACCTACACATGTGGCAGATATAAAATTTGAAAAAAGTTTCATAAAACAACACCTACCATTATTGTGATGGAATCTGATTTTGTTTTTCCTTAAAATCATAAACTTACCTCCAAACCCACCAATGGGCCATGCTATTAGCAAAACATTGCATTGGAGCTATAGTAATAAGCCCCATTTACCATCAAGGGTGACATCCACCATAACTGACAAGTCCCAGTGCTGCAGGCTGATTGTACAGGACTAAAGAAAGGAGCATGTCAGGAGAGGTGCTCAGCACCTAGAACCTACAGCCAGAGCTCTCCAGCACACCCAACAGGGCTGGTGCCAAGACTGCGGGACTGTCCCAGAGAAAGACTCTGTAGACAGGAAAGAAGAGTGCCACCCTCTGCAATGGAGACCTTAGACAAAGCCAGGCATTCCAGGCCAGAGACCCAGGAAATGCAAAGAAGGTGCCTGAAAATCCTGAGGCCTAGGAGAGAAATCCTAGCCAACTTAGTAAGTACCTTCCTCACCTGGTGAGGCTCCCCACCTCAGATTTGTCAGTGGGGAGGTGGACCTGTTGGGAAGACAGCCCAAGGTTCCAGTACTTTTTGTTTAAAAGAACAATGGCTAGTGGGGCTAACTAGAAGGGGACTGCCAACCCATACCTGGCATTCATAAAAAACTTGCAGGCTTTTTCTGAAAGGTTGCTGTTGATCCTTGTTCTAAGATTTCCTTTTGACTTCCAAAGTAAGAAATAAAGGAGTAGGAAGGAGATAGCACTATTTAGTATATTTTATCATAAGTACTACCAGCCACTGATACTTAATGTGTATTTTCAGAAATGAACTCTGTCTTAGAAACATTCATGGCATTTGACCAGTGACTTTGCTTCTAGGAAATATTTAGAATATAATAATCAGAAATAATTAAGGAGCATAAATATTTGAGTATTAATTGCAGAATTATCTACAATGTAGAAACAGATGCCCAATGAAAGGGGCTTGGTTAAATAAATTATGGTCCATCCTTATGATGGACTACTATTATGCCACTCTCCGATTGTTATGAAAAATACATTTAATGTCATGTAAAAATATGTATAATATCTTATCATGACAAAAATCATTTCAGAAGGATTCCTCGGTTTGAAAAAAAAAAGTGTGTATTCAGAAAAGACTAGAAACTTCCAGTCAAGATGGCAGCATAGGAAAACACAGCTTGCCTCCTCACACAACCACATCAAAATTACAACTAAAATGTAGAACAACGGACACTGAGGACCATCAGAAATCTAGTTGAATGGAAGTCTGACAACTATGGAATTAAAGAAACCATATCCGCCCAGCCCAGGCCTCCCAGCCCAGGGTCCCAGTGCCAGGAAGATAAGTCCCCGGAATTTCTGGCTGCAAAACCCAGCAGGGATTGACTCAGTGGAGGAACTATTGTAGTCACAAGCAGTTACCTTTAAAGGATCCACACATGGACTTACTCAGATTCACTCTCTCTGAGCTCCAGCACAGGGTAGTAACTTGAAAGGCACCAGTGGCATATGGGGAGGAACTGAAGTGTCTAGAATCAAGGCAAGAGCTGGGGGCAGTTTTCTCTCGGACAGAAAGGCAGTCAGAAGCTATTGCCTGTGTCTGAGCCATCCCCCCACAGAGCCACAGAGTCGGCAGGCAGGTGCTATATTTGAAACTCCATCACCCTGCCTAACACTGCTTTCCCTGCCTCGTTAAATCCCTTGATACTACATCCCACCCAACTTACAGGACCATCTGAACTGTTAACCATGACTTTTCCATATGAATGGCTGGTCTTGGCTCATGCTTCACAACTTATTAAATCCTCTCAAACAAGTAACAGCTGGCATCAGTAGGCCCTCAGTCCCCATACCTCTTGTTAAGTGGCCCCAAGCCCAGCACGAGCAGCAGCCAACTTAGATTCACACTTTGGCTTTGCCTGGGAACCTCCAAGCCCAGCACAAGTAGCAGCCATCACAGATTGCTTTATAGCTCATGCAGGGTGGCCCTGAGCAGAACATAGTCGGGGGCTGATACTTGCTTGCACCACCTCGGAAATCCCAGAGCATGCACACCCAGTGGATAACTACAGACCACATGAGAGCACCAACACTTTGCCTCTGCACAGCTGATCCTCCACAGAAGGCAGAGGTTGGTGGTCAATGGTCACAGCCAGTTCTTGCAGCTGACTGGCCTAGTTCAATCCCTCCCAGTGACTTGAAAACAGTGATCAAGACTCAATGACAAGAGGAGGGTGTACTCAGCCCGCATGGACAGCGTACCTCCAGTACGCAGCTTGGCTGATAGGGGAGGCTGCACCACTGGACCCTACAGGACACCTACTATGTTAAGCCACACTACCAAGACAGGGAGACATAGCAGCTCTACCTAATACATAGACACAAGCACAGAGAGGCTGCCAAAATGAGGAGACAAGGAAACAAGGCCCAAATGAAAGAACAGATCAAAACTCTAGAAAAAGAACTAAACAAAATGAAGATAAACAATCTATCAGATGCAGAGTTCATAACACTGGTTATAAAGATACTCAAGGAACTTAGTGAGGACCTCAACAACATAAAAAAGATCCAGTTAGAAATAAAGCATTCACTAATTGAAATAAAGAACAATTTACAGGGAAACAACAGTAGAGTGGATGAAGCCAAGAATCAAATCAATGATTTGGAACATAAGGAAACAAAAAACAACCAATTGAAACAACAAGAAGAAAAAAGAATCCAAAAAAACGAGGGTAGTATAAGCAGCCTATGGGACAACTTCCAGCATTCCAACACTCACATCATAGGGGTGCCAGAAGGAGAAGAGACAGAGCAAGAAATTGGAAATCTATTCGAAAAAAATAATGAAAGAAAACTTCCCTAATTTGCTGAAGGAAGTAGACATGCAAGTCCAAGAAGCACAGAGAGTCCCAAACAAGATGGATGCAAAGAGGCCCACTCCAAGACATATCCTAATTAAAATGCCAAAGGTTAAAGATAAAGAGACAATCTTAAAAGCAGCAAGAGAAGAGCAGAAAACTACCTACAAAGGAGTTCCCAAAGACTTCATCTGATTTCTCAAAAGAAACTTTGCAGGCTATAAGGGAATGGCAAGAGATATTCAAAGTCATGAAAAGCAGGGACCTACAGCCAAGATTGCTCTAAGCCATCATTTAGAATCGAAGGGCAGATAAAGAGCTTCCCAGACAAGAAAAAACTAAAGGAGTTTGTCACCACCAAACCAGCATTATATGAAATGTTAAAGGGACTTATTTAAGAAAAAGAAGATCAAAACTATGAACAATAAAACCACAATAAATACATACCTCTCAGTAACTGAATCTAAAAAACAAACTATGCAAACAAGAATAAGAGACAGAATCATGGATATAGAGAACATTTTGATGGTTGCCAGATGGGAGGGACGTGTGGGAGAAATGAGTGAAGGGGTGAAGGGATTAAGAAGTAAGAATAGGTAGTTATAAAATAGCCATGGGATGTAAAGTACAGTATCAGAAATGGAGTAGCCAAAGATCTTATACGTACGACCAATGGACATGAAGAATGGTGTGGGGATGGCCTGAAGGAGTGGGGGTGCTGGGTGTCAGGGCCATGGGGGAAAGATTGGGACAACTGTAATAGCATAATCAATAAAATATAATTTTTAAAAACTGTAACAATACACTAAAATATTACCTTTCATTTTTGGTGAAAGGTAATAGTTTTTTTCCTTATATTCTACAATATTTCCCCAATGTTGTACAATCAATCCATATTAGTTCTATAATTAGAAACAAAAACCTCCAATTTTTTGTTTGGTGTAGCTATAGGACTTGACTAAACATCTCTCTTGTACTTTTTAAAAATTGAATTTTGAGGTGACATAGGTTAATATAATTATATAGATTTCAGGTGTACAAATCTACATTAAAATTCCAATACATTAAGAGAAGAAATTTGCTATTAAAAGACTCAAAGATTCAGCTCATTTAAAAAAAATTCAGATTTCATTACTCTAGAAACTCTCCCCTATGAGGAAATATACAACATCTATAAAAATCCCGTATATTTATTCTAGCCCTAAAGTCACCATGGCATCTAAGCAGAATCAGTAATTGTCTGCTTGAAAACTTTTACCTCTCATCTCTACTGATGTGTCTTCTTTAATGGCTATTCCTTTTTTCCCCATAATTTGGTCCTGAATTATATTCTTTGCTTCTTGGCTCTTGTAGAGACCTTGGGGACCAACTGACTGTGTAGTTTTAACCTCCATCTCTATGTAAATGACCCTAAGTTTCCCCTTCAGACTTAGGCTCTGTCTTGGACCCCAACACTCACCACTTTCTCAGGCTCACCAGTTTGCTCTCTAAACCACACCTCTTTCCAATTTCTTTCCTTGCCAATTTCCCAAACTGGCTCCAGTTCTAGGGGTCTGATTCCCCCTTCTTCCCTTTCTCTAACACCAAATTTTACAATATCCATATCACACTACTTTTGAATCATTTCACTTTATTTTTTCCATTTCTATTGTAATTTTATTGTGGCATTTATTATTTTGTGGTTTCGAATGGAGGCTTTGGAAACAGACACCCATAGGTTAAGATCCTGGGCCTGGCACTAGCGAGTTGTGTCACTTGGGCAAAGTGAGTCAACCTCTCTGAGCCTCAGCTGCTTCTGTAAAATGTGTAATACCCCTTTTGAAGGGGAGCTGTGAGTTTAAAGTAGCTCATCACAGAGCCGAGCCTAGTATGTAAATTGCTTCGAACATTGTAAATGATCAACCGATGTTGGCTGTTTATTTTAGATTACTTTAAAAAGTGGTATTAATATTTTCCTAATGCACCAAAGTCTACTGCTTAAAAACTTCCCATTTACTTACAGTATTTTCTTCAAAATTAACTATAATATCCTTACCTGACATTCAGAGCCTTCCCTGATAAGGCAAAATTTCCCTCTTGCTTTCCCTCCCCACTGTTCTTCTGATCTCCAATCAAGCTGGACCTTGTACTGTCCTACCTTGGAGCTTCTGGTCATATTGTTTTTTCTGGGTGTAGTGTCCTTCCCCCACCTCTGCTGCTAAAATCCAACCTGTCCTTTAAAACCTTCCCAAACTTTATTCATTAAGGTCATGTTTGATTGATTTTCTGTCCACACCTATCATATTGTTGATATTCAGTTTTAATACATTATGTCTAGAATTCCCTTCCTTCCATAGATTTAACACATTCCAGTGTGCTGACTTTAGGTGCATGGAGCAAAACATATGGTCATGTTATCATATTTGTTGGTCAAAATCAGTGATACTGGCAACTTCATGTGGTTCAATTCTTTGAAGGTTGGCCCCTGTCCTAATGACTTTAGGCAATCTTTCTATGATCAGCCTTTTTAACAGATTTTCTGGTTTTGGTTTTTACTGTGTGAGGTGTTGAGAAGTTTATAAACATATTTATGTTTTAATTCATGTATGTTATTAAAAATCTTTAAAGTCAAAACAATAATGCCAAGGCTTCTAAATGGCTGTATTTGTGTGGCAACAAAGATGCTTTTTGAGGTTAACACAGGGTTTTTTTCTGCATATTACAAAATATCACAAATGTTTATAAACTCCCCCCAAATGTTACCATCCTTCTTGTGTAGAGATTTACTTTGAGTCCTGGCTAGGGTGCCTCAGTTGGTAGGAGCATCATCCCGTAACCAAAAGGTTAAGGGTTTAATTTCCATTCAGGGCACATAACTAGGTTGAGGGTTCGATCCCTAGTCCAGGCGTGCAAGAGAGGCAACCAATAGATGTTTCTCTCTCTCACTTTCTCTTTGTAAAAACAATGAAAAAATGTCCTTAGGTGAAGATTAAAAAAAAAAAAGAAATTTACTGTATTTGGTATGTATAATGAGTACTCAGGTTTTTGGCCCAAACTTTCAGGGAAAAATTCTTCTGTTTTAATTTTTTAATTCAATTATTTCTTTATTTATATTTAGATACTTTTTTGTATTATAAAGGGTATTATTTTGCACATGGATATTGTTATTGCTTTCTAGATTTACCCTTTTAATGCATAGCATAAAATAATTAACATTTATATAAATATGGAATTAGTACTACTCATGTATAATGCACATCCTTGTTTTTCCCTCAAAAATTTGGGTAGAAAAGTACATTATACATGGGAAAAATATGGTACTTTGACACCAAAAATGTGTGCTTGTCAAATTCAATGCATTCAATCTAGGTTTTAGATTTAGTTGAAATCATTTTGGACTTGCATGAAAGGACTCCGGATTTAGTGTGGGGGATGTGGATTCCGTGAGAAGATAGGAGTGCTCACCCGGGGGGGGGGGGGGGCGGGTGGTGAGAGCGGCCAACTTGCTCTCTTGTAGTGTGGTCACTCCCACTCACTGCTGTGGTTTCTACTACCATCACTTTCCCACTTCCCTCATTCCCTGCCCCCTTCTCTCTTAACAATAGTTCTAGCTCCACAAACACAGTGCTTAAAGTACCTCATTCCTGGGATTTATACTTGCCATATGACTTTGGGGAACAAGCTTTTCTCAAGCTCAGGCATCAAAAGGCACTTATTTCAACACTTCAGGGAGAAATAGTAACTGAGGAAATTCATAATCTCACCCCAAGCAAAAAAAAAAAAAAGGATTTTGTGAGGCTATCTCTATGGTTTCCCATCTTTTCAAAGATAGTCTCTTGAATCTTTTCCTCCTGTGTTTTCTTACCTTACCTAAAGAAATGTAAACTTTTTTGCAGGCAGAAACTATATCCTGATCTAAGTGTTACAGGGTGACACGTGTCTTCAAAAGCTATGTGTTTATTAATGACAACTGGAAGACTCAAAGAACATTTTTATGTGGCTATAAATTCTTCAGTGGCTAAAACTGAACTTTGTAAAACTGAACCGAACTGTTCAGTTTGGGATTTTTGCACGGAGCAAAAAATATATAAATGAGATTAGAAGAGGAACTGATTGAGCAAGAGAAGGAAAGAAGGGGAAGGGCTAGGGGAAGGCTGAAGAACTGGAAACCAAAGTGTTCCACTCAGAAACGCTTCCTGAATCTGCCCCACATCTGCGAAAGGTGCCTGAGAGAGTGGGTGGGCCAAGTATTCAGCATTTATTGAGCATTTAGTACCTGCAAGGGTTAGGCACTATCTACATCCAGAAAGACTTGTAAGAAGGCTATCTCCAAAAGCTTAGAGATTTGGAGAGGACTCAAGGCAGGAAACCTGCATTTTCCTAAGGAGAGATGCCAGTTGCATCATAGCTTAGAACTGCAAGATTGAAGGACAGACTTGTGGAGCAAAGTCAGTCTCTGAAGGAAGGGAAGCTACAGTCTTACTCATTAGCTCATATTCCAGCTCAGTTCAAGTATTCTGAGTCTTAAATGTGCTACCATAGACACATATTATTGTCACAAGCCCTAGGTTAACATTTCATTTGTAGTTGAGAAAGAACTGATGTTAGACACCTGAAGGAGATCTTTCAGGCAAAACTTTCACTTACTTAGAAAAGTCCTAAATTTAATTTGATTACCTTTCTCTTCCCCTCTTCTCTCTCTTTCTCCCCATTGTCTATGAAATGGAAAACACATACACACAAAAAGTTATTAGCAAGATGGTAAAAGTAAGGGTAGCATGGAACTTCCTTATCAGAGTGAGAAGGCAGAGTTGTTCAGGCTGTTAGTGTCCATGGATGGGGGTGGGAGGGTGAGCAGAAACTAATATTTATTGATCATTTATCACCTGATAGGCACTGTAAATGCTATAGTTCATTACTATTCTCAAAGCAAGTCCTTGGTGAGGGTGCTACTTTCCTATTTTACGGAGGAGAAAAGTAAGGTTGCCTAAGCTTACCCAGTTCATCTCTCTAGCTCCAAAGCCCTTAACATGATGCCTTGCTTGGATGTCTCCTCCTAGTGTCTGCTGTGGCACTACAAACCAACAACCACAGAAAGATACATTCCAAAGGTAGCAAAATGACAGCTGTAATAACAATGGTGCAACACTGCCTTCTTCTAAGGTCTATTGGGAAATGAGGAAATTGGTGTTCTTTACCAATTACTGAGGAGAAGCCACAGTGAAACGGATGATATGTCAGAGGGGTGGCCAAGGGGTAGCACCCCAGCATGTTTTACCCAAAGGTAAGTGGGCCAAGTAGGCAAAGAAAACCCACTTCATTCTGAAAATAGCCCCTCATCATTCTGAGTCCACCAGGGCTTGGAAACTTGGAGACTCAGGACTTTATTCACCTTTTCACTCATCGTTGAAACCTCTCATGGTACTCTCTAGCTCAGCTGCTTGGCCTAGAAACCTGAGTTTCATCATTGATTCCTCCCTTTCCACAAGTCCCTACAGTCAACAAATCATCAAGTTCAGTGGGTTCTCCCTCTTTAATTTACGTCTCTGAGCTAAAACTTCCCTCCATTTCAAAGGCCACCATCTTAGTTGAAGTCACTGTCTCCTGCTTGGTTTATTCCAATGGTTTCTAACAACCTAATATCCCTGAGCAAACTCCCTTATATCCTTTAGAAAACTCCAGGCAATTTTTTCTAAAGTAAATATTGATATAATATAATCATGATGTGCCCCTACATTAAAAATCCTTCTATGACTTCCTATTGCCTTTAAAAGAATGTTCAACCTCCCTAGCAGAGCACCCTAGGCCATTCATGGTCAGCGCCTGCTTCTCTCTCCAGGCCCAGGCCCCAAGCTCCCACCATCTTTAACCCTTAGGAGGTCCTGAGATGTGTATGCTTCCTCTGGCAATTACTATTCCTTCAGTCAGGAAAATCCTCCACATATCTACTCCTGCTTGTCTTTCAGTCTGAGCCCAACCCTGGGTGGGCACTCCCCTCCCATGGCATCCTGAGCCCACTTCTCCCTTGGCATTCTCACCTAGGCCTGCAACGGCCCATGTGTCTGCAGCCTTCGAGGCTGCAAACCCCTCAAGGGGAGGGAGCATCGTAGTCACCATTTTTCTCAGTGTCTAGCCTAGTACCTAGCCTATAGGAGACACTTAATTCATGATATAATAAATTGGGAAAGTAATGAAAAGACGTGAGTCTAATCATGATTTTGCCACCAGCTACTGAAATTCACAGTAAAAACCAAATGCTAAGTTTCCACCTTCTTCAAGGAGGACCTTCACCTTGCTCCTCACTCACCATCCCACACCAACTGCTACCCTCTCCAACATTTAAAAAGTGACATGGAAGTAGAAATACAAAATATAATCTTCAATTCTGTAGATGACTCTTGTTCCAGGTGTTGAACAGCCAAGGGGATACATAGCCAAATGGTCTCTCAAAGTTTTGTGAATGTGCAAAAAAGTGGGAGACAGGAATTCATGTGGCAAAGAGTCAAGTATTTGGTAGAAAATACTTCAAATGTACTTAGAAGATGGTGGACTCTGAACTCCTATTTATAAGAAAGGAAAGGCATCTCGGTAGACAGACAGGCAGCCCCAAAAGGCACCAACTCAGTGTACTGCTGCCATCGCAAAGCCACCACCTGTCAGGGATGGTGAGGAAACACACAGAGAACACCACACCACAACCCTGACTTAAGTACACACTACTTTCTTCAGAGCTGGGGTCCTGCCAGACGTGGGTAGTAAAAATAATTAAGAGCAATTTGAGACTGTCTAAATAAAAGTATATTTATTAAAAAAAAAAACTAGTAGGTCTGCAATCACTAAAGCTCAAGAAAAAGGGGGAGTATGATGAAGTTAATTCTGTCATATAAAGCACAGGTAGGGTGAACCTACCCTTACTTACAGTGTGACCAAAGTAACTTAGGGACAACTGTGGAGAAAAATACTATCCTACAATAGTATTTTAAATACTATTTTATATTTATTTTTAAGTAATAAAGAAGATTGATGACATTTTAGAATAGTTATAATAAAATCTGCCCCCCACCCCAATGTTTTAGATGAGGAAACTAGGCTTGTAAATGCCTTGCCCAGGGTCATACACCACCTTATGGCAGAGCTACAGACTAAACCCATGACTCCCGACTCCTAGCTCGACAAATGCTCTTTCCTTTAGATTATTTAATATAAACACACTGAGACAGATGACTGAAGCCCAAAATAGGGAAGCTGGGTACAAGGCCACATAAATAATGTATTATTAAGGGAAGCCAGCATATCGTGTGGAGTAACCTAAAATTTTGAGGCCGACTTGGTAGACAGCAACAATGTTTTCTCACAGAATCACCCTTCGTGACACCGTCAGAGGCAGGAGATTGGCCTGGAGGATCTGCTGATGTGAGCTTCTCACTTGGAGCACCTACTCCTTGGACTTGAATGACCAGTACTGTCTGCAGGGCACAATATAGGCTGGTTCGCTTTGCTGCATTCCCTTTAAGGTTGGATGTCCAGGCCAATACCAGCCACCCTCAGAATGATGAGGTTGATGGAATTGTACCAACACTTGCAGGGTGGGGAGGGAAGACAGCTGCCAGAGGAAGTGGTATGGAGGATGGGAGGGCTGTCCACCCCCCCAAATTCTACTGCTACTTCACTGGGAGTGCGGTTGTCAGAATGTTTGGTACCTCGGAAGTCTGAGAATGGGAACTATCTTAAGTATTCTAGTCCTCCCTTTTTGGCGCTGCAGAAGGGAGAAAAAAGAAAGCAGGGGAACCTGTTGAACAAGACCATCAAGGCTGCTCTCTTGTTGTTGGAGGCCTCCCCCTGCTAGAAGCAGCCTGCTGGTTCTTCCTTCCTAGCAGAGGAGGGCAAGGACCAGAGAGACCTGAGCAAACAGGATGCCTGTTTGCTGAGATCTGGAGGGAAGCACTGGGGAATGCTGTGTGAGAGAGTGAGCTTGTGTGGTTGATCTCGCTCGGTCCCTTCAGGCAGGAGTGACATATGTAAATGCCTAAACACAATCATGGGGAGAGAAGGAAGCTGCTCAAACATTCTGCTGCAGAGGTGCGCAGCTCAGGGATCAGATTCCAAAACTTTGTCCCAGGAGGGACAAAAGCCCCATGTCTCCCTTTCTTTACGCTTGCCTTCTTTCCTCTGGTCATTTTAATGAAAGGATGGTTCTAATGGGAGGAAAAAGGGTTCGAGGAATATGACAGTAAGAGATCTGAGCGATTTGAGCCTGGACCTGAAGGGCACAGATAAACGCAGGTGAGTTAGGAGCCTGTGAGTGCCTGTTTCTGGGACAGAGCTTGGTGTCCTTCCCTCCAACACCCTGCAGAATGAGGAAGTGACTGTTTCCAACTACCTACAACCTCTGTACACTAATAAACTATGTTCCACAGAGGCCAGTGTCCTGGCTTCCTAGGTCTGAGTTTTGTATTTGGCACTTTGCCTTAATATGTTCATATGCAATGAAAAGGATGAAATATTTAGCAAAAACAGACTGCAGGAGTTGGCTTTGTCAGACACAGTTCTTTAAGTGGTGACCTTTTCACAGGTTCTCCTCAGGGAGGAACCAGGACTCATGTGTATTTATGCAGAAATTTGCAAAAAAATAGGCATCTGAATTGAATTCTGACTTGGTGACTTCTGTCAACTTATACATAAACCTGTGTAAATCAGTATCTAAGACATACAGCATTTATCTTTTCATTATAGGAATGAAGTTAAAAGACTTTTCCCCTCTTAACCATTTCCCTCCCTTCATCTTTCAAAAAGCTGCCATATCTATTTTATTTTATGATCTAAAAAAAGTTGCATTTCATTTGGTATTCCACAAAAGGGAAATGGAAAAATTATTAAAAAGTGCATAAAAACAGTACTGCTTGCTTAGAAAATAAGATGTAGGAACTGTTAAGAATGGGAAAACACCAGCTACCATGGCAGGGAGAAGACATTTTTGCCAAATTTAGAATCCACTTGAAAATCATGGGTTCTAAGTTTAGAACTGAACTAAAAATCTTGAGCTCACATTGCATTTGGCATTGGTTTAAAAAAAATCTAAGATACTAATTAAAGGGGAAAAAATTTATTCTTTTAGTAGTTCTAGAAGCTGGGAATTGTTTTCAAATTCTTTATTGGTTCAATGGATGGGCCTGCAGTTAGAAAAGAAACATTGTTTTTCTAATTAAATATTCCTGACAAAATAATGATTTAAAATCAAGGAGAAAACATTTAGCCAAAGTCTTTAGAGACTTACAGAGCTGTTGTATAACCTTTGGACCCAACCGAATATATCAAGACGTTGTGCAAAAGTTGCTTATACACTAAATGGTGTCCAAAGCAGAAGGAAGTCTATTCTACTACTAGTAAACTTTAGATAATAAAAACATATTAGCTTTATCCCTGACTGGTGTGGCTCAGTGGATTGGGTGTCGAACTGCAAACTGAAAGGTCACTGGTTAGATTCCCAGTCAGAGCACATGCCTGGGTGGACGGCCAGGTCCCTGGTTGAGGCATGTGAGAGGCAACCAATTGATATTTCTCTCTTTCTATTTCTACCTCCCTTCCCCCCTTTCTAAAAATAAATAAATAAATAAATTTAAAAAATATATTAACTTTGGAAACTATGACCCTAACAAAACAAAAAAGTCTTACCAGCATTACTTTTTATTTCCTAATTTAGGTGCTGAGATAGTTATTATAATATCATTAAGAAATGGATCAGAATTGCTTCTTTGGAGATAACTCTAAAAAGTTTCAGACACAAAAGATTCAAAGTAGTAAATCAATAACTAGAATTGAATAGATGGTACTCTATTGTATCCAGGGGCTTAAGCTGGTTCCAGAGCACTAACAACTTTTGCAATATAGAAACTTAAAGATATCATATGCCATCTTCCACACACCCAACACACACACACACAGTAGCCAAAGAAGGGGACTCAAATTATGAGTGTTGAATGTTGGGGTTGAAAAGCTTAAATGTCAACATTCAGTGCAAATATTCGCCACAGTAAGCATTCAAAAACGTAAATGTTGGGGGAATTTTTTTTCCTTTCTGTGTACTGCTGTGGAGTCTAAATACACTTTTAAAAAATCCTTGCTCAAGGGCATGCTTATTGATTTTAGAGAGAGGAGAAGGGAGGGAGAGAGAATGGGAGAGATACTTCGATTGGTTGTGGGAATCAAACCTGTTACCTTTCAGTTTACCAGACGACACTCCAACCAACTGAGCCACACTGGCCAGGGCTGAATACATTCTTCAGTGACTTTAGGGAGTGGGCTTAGCAACCAGTGGGTTTGACATTCTTTCAGAAAGATTACTAACTCAATGCTTCAAAACCCTATCACTTTAATTTCCAGGCACTTTCAAAAACTCTTGTTGAAGGACATAAAATTAATTCCTGAGTTGAATGATTCAATTTTTCTCACCAAGAAGATGCAGTTTGTACCAGTGGAAAGAGGGTCAAAATTTAAAGTTGTAAAAGCAAAAAACACTGCATATGTAAGTGGAAAAGAATTTGTCTGAATATATATTTTTAATTTACTTATTATTAAATAAGCATAGTTAAGCAATCATGTATTTCTTCTAATAGCATGTGTAGTTCTCATTAAAATAAAGTGAGAAGTTAACATTTCTAAGATGTGTGTCAGAATCAGAATATAAACTTGGATTCCCTGTGGCCACTGGGTCACATGCTTCTGCATACATGTTCTTCAGCGTATTTTTCTATCCTTTTAAATAATCCACTAAAATTGAATTTCCTACTTAGTCTCTCCTACTATTATGTCTTCAAAAGTGCTCTCATATTTATTTAAAATTCTTATTTATAATAAACAATATTTTGGATCTGTTTCCTTCTTTCCTTGGGTCACTATATATAGGTAAATGGCAGGAAATAAGAGACAGAACCTTTATGATAACAGAAAGTATTTCTTAAACCTCTCTGAGGTGGAATGGGCACTATTCTCAGACAGTGGTTAAATCCATTTTCTGTAAAGCCCTTGCCCTTCTTGGACTCTAGAGATAAAAGAAGGCTCAGACAACTACCCAAATGTCCAGGTGACACGGCCAGCTATCCTGGTGCCTGAAAGATGACTTTATGTGGCATGAATAGGAACAAGAAAATGCTGCTGACATCCAGGTTCCTGCTTATCTTTGCATAGAAGTTTTCGGATCCTTAAGCTGTCTTCCAGGCATTTTCAATTATTTATCCTGTAAATTATTCCACAGAACTAACACAGAACTAATGAATAAGTTCAGTGTTGCAAATAATTAGGTCCCCCAAATATGTTGTGCCATTGTGCATTTGACCAAGTCTAAACCCAAGTTTTCCTATTTTTCACTGCAATTGGAAATTCTAGCTCATAAGAAACATGTATTTCAATCAATAATTTAAGAATTGATGAGCAAACCTAACAGTGGTAGGTAGGTCTCCTTGAAGAGAGATGCTTTTCTCTGTGGGCTTGGCAAAGATACACTGCTGACATTGAGCAAAAAAAAAAAAAAAAAAAAAAGGTTCTATTTCCTATTTCAAACATCTCATTAGATTCCTCCAGTTGGAACAGAACAGAGAATCCAGAAATAGACCCACATATATATGGTCAACTGATATTCAAAAAGAGTGAAGGAAAGGAAAACCTTTTCAAAAAATTCTGCTGGAACTATATAGCCATATGGCAGTGGGGTGTGGGGTGGGGAAGAAGGAAATAAACATTGACCCTTACTTTACACTGCACGTAAAAATTGACTCAAAATGAATGATATACATAAATGTAAAACCTAAAATTAAGAAACTCCTAGACTTATACAAAAAGAGGCAAAAATGTCTTAGTACATAAAAACAAACTTTCATTAAAAAGGAAATTGATAAACTGAACTTTATCAAAATTTTAAAATTTGCTCTTAGAAAGATACTCTTAAGAAAATGAAAAGACAAGGCACTGTACGGGAAAATATTTGCAATACATAAATCTGATAAAGGGCTGGTATCCAGAATATATGAAGAACTGTTACAGCTCAATAAGGAGACAACCAGTGCATTTTTTAAATGGGCAAAGATTTGAACAGACACTTTACAAAAAAAGTTACAGGAGTGGCTGATACACACATGAAAAGATGTTCGATATTATTCTGACTGGTGTGCTCAGTCGATTGGACATTATCTCACAAGGTGAAAGGTTGCTGGTTCAATTCCCAGTCATGGCACATGCCTAGGTTGCAGGTTTGGTCCCAGGTCAGGTAGTGTATGAGAGGCAACTGACTGATGACTCTTTCTCACACTGATGTTTCTCTCCCTAACTTTCTCTCTTCCTCCCTTCTCCCTCTCTAAAAATAAATAAAATCTTTCAAAAATGTTCAATATCATTAGTCATCAGGAAAATGCAAATTAAAACCTCAATGAGCTACCACTACACAATTAGAATGGCTAAAGTTTAGAAGTTGACAATAACAAGTGTTAGCAGAGGTGAGGAACAATTGCTGGTAGTAATGTAAAATGCCACAAACACTTTGGAAAACTTTCTTAAAAAGTTAAATACACACCTACCTACTATTCAACCTGTCATTCCACTCCTACGTGTTTACCTAAGAGAAATGAAAATAGATGTCCACACAAAGACTTTGCTGGAATGTTCACAGTAGCTTTATTTGTAATGGTCAAAAACTAGGAATAAACCAAGTGCCCAACAACACATAAATGGATAAATAAGTTGTGGCATATCCATGCAGTGGAATATCAGGCAGTAGTAAAAAGGAATGGGCTATGGACACACACAACAACATGGACGAGTCTCAAAATCATTATGCTGAGTGAAATAAGTCAGACACAGAAAAACTACATCTTGTAGAATTCCACTGATATAGCCCTGGCTGGTGTGTCTCAGTGGATTGAGTGCTGGCCTATGAACCAAGGGGTCAGCAGTTCAATTCCCAGTCAGGCACAAGTCTGGGTTGCCGGCCAGGTCCCCAGTGAGGGGCATGCAAGAGGCAACTACACATTGATGTTTCTCTCCTTCTCTTTTCCCTCTCTCCCTCTCTAAAAATAAATAAATAAATAAATTTAAAAAAGAATTCCACTGATATAAAATTCTAGGAAATTCAAATTCATCTATAAGTGGCAGAAAACAACTCAGTCATTGTCAGGGGCAGGGGTGGATGAGAGTAAGGGGAATCAGAAAACTTTTGGATGATAGAAATGTTTAGTATTTTAGATTGTGATAAATTCATGGGTGCATGCATCTGTCAAAACACTTTTTATTGACTTTACTGGGGTGACAGTGGTTAACAAAATTTTACAGGTTTAAAACCCTTTCATCTGTATTTCATTTTATTTATTGATTTTTACAGAGAGGGGAAGGGGAAGAGAGAGACAAGAAGAGAGAGAGACATTGATTTGTTGTTACACTTATTTACGCATTCATTGGTTGATTGTTGTATATGCCCTGACTGGGGATTGAACCCACAACCTTGGTGTATCGGTATGACACTCTAACAAACTGAGCTATCTGGTCAGGCCTCAGCTGCATTTGAATTAAATAAAATTTTAAATTGTAGGTGCAATTTATTGCATACACCTCAATAAAGTTGTTATTTAGCCCTAGTTTAGTTGGTTGGAGCATCACCCCGTACACCAAAAGGTTGTGGGTTTGATTCCCAGTCAGAGCACATGTCTATGTTGCAGGTTAAATCCCTGGTCAGGGTGTGTACATGAGGTAGCCAATTGATTTTTCCCTCTCTCATTGATGTTTCTTTTTTCTCTCTTTCTCTCTAAAAGCAATGAAAAAATGTCCTTGGGTAAGGATAAAAAAAATCTCCAACTGAAATGTTCTTCAGGCCACTCAAATTTCACATTTCTAAAACTGAGCTCATAATCTCCTCCCAAGCTGTTTCACTTTTTTGGTCATTGTTCTCTTTCTCGGCTAGTGGCCTCATTGTCTACCTAGTCAGCTAAGCTAGACAGCTTGGCAACTACCTTCAGTCTTCCTTCTTCAAATCTTTAAACTCTTTCTCAAATTTACATCTCTCCCTTTTAAAAAAATTCAGAAGTGTAATTTTAAAATTGTGGTAAAATATATATAACATAAAGTTTACCATTTTTAAGTGTACAGTTCCATGCCATTAAGTACATTTTCTGTGCAACCATCACCACAATCCATCTCCAGAACTTTTCCATCTTCCAAAACTGAAACTCTGTCCCCATTGAGTACTAACACCTCATTCCCCTCTACTCCAAGCCCCTGGCAACCACCTTTCTACTTTCTGTCTCTATGAATTTGACTACTATAGGTAACTCATATAAGTGGAGTCATATACAGTATTTGTCCTTTGGTGACTGGTTTATTTTATCTATCATAGTGTCTTTAAGGTTCACCCACATTATGCATGTGTCAAAATTTCCTTTCTTTGTTAAGGGTGAGTAACATCTCACTGTATAGTAAGTCCTCACTTAATGTCATCAATAGATTCTGCCACTTTAAGTAAAACAATGTATAACAGACCACTTTTACCACAGCCTAATTTATATGAAGAGTTAAGTTCCTATGGCATCTCATCAATGTTCTAACAAAACGAGGTTGAACAAAATGACGATATTTGGGGACCACATCTTGTTAGTCTATTCACCTTTTGATGAACAGTTGGGTCATCTCTAATGGTGATTGCTCACTGCTACTACCCCAGCTTAAGATATTCTCATTTCTTGCCTGGATTATTTCAATGGCCTATTAACTGGCCATCTTTGCCTTCTTCTCTTATGCACCTTCTAACTTCCTGCTAGCATCATTTTTCTTTTTCTTTTTTTTTTGTTTTTTTGGTAGTGTTTTATTTATTTTATTTTATTTTATTTTATTTTATATATTTATTGATTATGCTATTACAGTTGTCCCATCTCCCCCCCTTTACTCCACTCCATCCTGCCCACCCCCTCCTTCCCACATTCACCCCCTATAGTTCATGTCCATGGGTCATACTTATAAGTTCTTTCGCTTCTACATTTCCTACACTATTCTTACCCTCCCCCTGTCTATTTTCCACCTATCATTTATGTTATTTATTCTCTGTACCTTTCCCCCCTCTCTCCCCCTCCCAATCCTCTATTGATAACCCTCCATGTGATCTCCATTTCTGTGGTTCTGTTCCTCTTCTAGTTGTTTGCTTAGTTTGCTTTTGTTTTTGTTTTAGGTGTGGTTGTTAATAACTGTGAGTTTGCTGTCATTTTTACTGTTCCTATTTTTTATCTTCTTTTTCTTAGATAAATCCCTTTAACATTTCATATAATAATGGCTTGGTGATGATGAACTCCTTTAACTTGACCTTATCTGAGGTCAAGCACTTTATCTGAGAAGCACTTTATCTTCCCTTCCATTCTAAATGATAGCTTTGCTGGATACAGTAATCTTGGATGTAGGCCCTTGCCTTTCATGACTTGGAATACTTCTTGCCAGCCCCTTTTTGCCTGTAAGGTCTCTTTGGAGAAATCAGCTGACAGTCTTATGGGAACTCCTTTGTAGGTAACTGTGTCCTTTTCTCTTGCTGCTTCTAAGATTCTCTCCTTCTGTTTCATCTTGGATAATGTAAGTATAATGTGCCTTGGTGTGTTCCTCCTTAGGTCCAGCTTCTTTGGGACTCTCTGAGCTTCCTGGACTTCCCGGAAGTCTATTTCCTTTGCCAGATTAGGGAAGTTCTCCTTCACTGTTTGTTCAAATAAGTTTCAATTTTTTGTTCTTCCTCTTCTCCTTCTGGCACCCCTATAATTCGGGTGTTAGAACATTTCAAGATGTCCTGGAGGTTCCTAAGCCTCTCCTCATTTTTCCGAATTCTTGTTTCTTCATTCTTTTCTGATTGGATGTTTCTTTCTTCCTTCTGGGCCACACCATTGATTTGAGTCCCAGTTTCCTTCGCATCACTATTGGTTCCCTGTACGTTTTCCTTTGTTTCTCTTAGCATAGGCTTCCTTTTTTCATCTAGTTTTCGAACAAATTCAACTGATTCTGTGAGTGTCTTGATAACCAGTGTTTTGAACTGTGCATCCAATAGGTTGGCTATCTCTTCATTGCTTAGTTGTATTTTTTCTGGATCTTTGAAGTGTTCTGTCATTTGGGCCTTTTTTTTTTTTTTTTTTTTGTCTTGGCATGTCTGTTACTTAAAGGGGCGGAGCCTTAGGTGTTCACCCGAGCAGGGTAACGCTGGTTGCTGTGCTGCGATGCTATACGTGGGGGAGGGGCCGAGAGGGAGCAATGGCGCCTGCTCCACTCTGCTGGATCTCAGTCACTCCCTCTGCTACCCACAATCAAATTGGGCCCTTCTGGTGCTGGTTCCCGCGTGGGTGGGCTTGTGCACACTCTAGGCCCCTGTGGGTCTCTCCAACGACCACTCCTGTGAGGCTGGGAGTCTCTCCTGCTGCCGCCCCAACCCCCAAGGGCGCTTTCAATCAGAGGTTTGGGGCTTCATTTCGCCGTGCTGGAGCCCTGGGTTATGCGGTCTGCTTCGCTCCCCGCCGTTCGTCCCGGTTTATCTGTGCGCGAGTGTGGGGCTGTGGGGTGCTACCCGCCGCTCTGCCTGCCCCGTTCTCCGCCACCCTGAGTCTGGCCCTCTCGGTTTATCTGTGCGCGAATGTGGGGCCGCAGGGTCTGCTAGTGGTCAGACTGCCTGCCCCTTTCGTCGCCAGTCTGGGTCCTGCCACGGCCAAGCGAGTCCTCTCTGCCCTGGTGCCCATCTCCGCCCCTCCTACCGGTCTGGATGTATGTTTCTTTTTTATCTACTTGGTGTCGGACTTCCCTGCTGTTCGATTTTTCTGTCAGTTCTGGTTGTGCGAGGAGGTGCAGTGTGTCTACCTATGCCGCCATCTTGGTTCTCCCCAGTCAGCATCATTTTTCTAAACCAACAATCTTGTCCCTCCACTGATGAAAGACCTTTGTGTACAATTTCATACTGCAATAGGATTCTGTGTCTAATCCTGTTCTGCAACTTACTTTTTTCCCATTCCAGTTTTGAATAACTCTGATTAGTAGAAATTTCTTTTTCATTTTGATCCAATATGTATCCCTTGTTCACTGTCTCCTATTGCTTTTGGTTTTGCCCTTTACAACAACACTAAAAAAGACTTCTCTCTTTCACAGGGCAGACAACCCTTCAAATCTGAAGATAGTCACCTGGTCTTCTTTTCCCAGGCCTTTAGTCATTCCTCAGATAACATGGTGGCCCTAGCTATTCTCTCACTGTCTTAAGTCAGTCAGTGTTCCTCTCAAAATAAGAGGCCTAAAACAGCACATAGTCCTTTTGATGGAAGGTGAAACTATTGCCTCCTCTCTTCTGCTGCTCTACTTCTGTAATGCAGCCTAATGTACCATTCACATTTTTAGCTCTAAAGTTGATGTACATTAACTTGCAGTGAATTTAGAATTTTATTGTTTCCAAATAAATTTTTATGACACCATTGGGTACCTGAAGAAGAAGTGGCAGCCAAATGAAGGAAGAGGGTACAAGTTGAAGATAAGAATTTTTTCCTGAGAAGTTCTGCCTGTTTATTTAATGCTTACTGCTCCTGATAGCAAATGCAGGTCATCTCTACATCAACTTCTGCCTTCAGACCTCCTATCAAATACTCACAAAACTCTAGTCCCTAATAACTAACTGCCTTTCCAACAATAAGTCTACACACACAATCTGACGCATGGGCCTCCTCCTTGCACTGCTTGTTCTATCCCTGACAGCTACTAGGTACCTGTGGCAAGCAGGCAATGTTGGCAATTGCCATAAAACTCACATATCTAGGAAATGAATTTATGTAAAAGTACCTGGCATTTCAGAAACTGAGAAATGAATAAAAGCTTTCTAAAAAACTGTGCAGGGGAATTGACCCAGAATCCAGTCTTCTCACTTGCCTTCCTATTTGTAGCTAAAAAGCTAAGCTATTGCAAAGACTTGATAAATGAGGAGTAGCATTTTTGTTGTTGGATTTTCTAAAGTACAGTATATTCAATCCAGACAATTTCCTTGAAACTTTGAGGCATTTAAGAGGAAAGACAATTCAACGAATGTTGGTACTTTCTTTTCTTTAAGGACAACTTCAGGCTGATGGTTATTTATTCTTTTATACAGATATGTTTCTTCCATTAGATCAATAACCCCCATCCTCCTAACACACACATTTCACCAATATCCTCATCATCCCCACAACTTCATATGTAATGTCTTCTACTCTTCTTAGAAATTCAGTGCTAACATTCTTATACACAGGGAAACCATTCTTTCCCCAGCCTTCTTTCCCTTCAGTCCTAAATAGGGACCTTAAGGTCTATAGTCATCTTTTCTTTTTCCAAAATTATCCCCTAGCTCTTTCTATTCATTGGCTCCTTCCTCTTGTCCTTTAAATATGGCCAGGACCCTCCGGTGTGAAGATGTTTGTTCAGTGCCACTGCACCAACCTACCTCCCTCTCTTTTTGCTCACAGCTAGCTACACACCTCAAATGATTATTCAATGTTTATTTCATTCTTGAATCCACCACTTACTCCATTTTCTTTAACCTACAAAAATATTCCCTCCAAGGACTTTGGTTGAACAAATTCAATGGTCTTCCTTTGGAGTTTATCTTCTCATTTACTTTTCCTTATCCCATTGGGATCCAGCAGGAGTGGGAGAGACTGAAGAGTTTAATAGCTGTCAGGGGCTCTGCGGAGATTGCTTGGGTTTGGTTTTCTCTGCAAGATTATCATCACTCACTCTGTCTCCTTTGGGTTTTTATTCCCCAAGTCTAGTTATGGAGCAAATACAATTCTAATAGTTCTTGCCCCAAATATCACAAATCTAGAGAAGTTTCTTACTTAGTGTAGGAAGTTAGCAAATTCTGTGCCCTGAAAATAAGGTCAGAAATCACCCCAACCCCTTCTCTCTTCCCACTAATGGAAACTGAATGATGGACGTACTGAAAGTCTGAAACGGGTCCATTGAATCTTTTACCTCCAGACCGGGTGGTTTGTCAACAGAAAGTCGATCATCAGTTTTCAAGAAATGCAGCTATCACCCATCCCTAATCCTTAATTCAGTGCCTTCTTTGTTTCTCTGTGTTCTTGTTTTGAACTGAGTTTCCCTTGGTATCACTGTCTTTCAAGCTGCTTGTAGTCTGTCCCAACACATTCTCCAAACCACACTTCAAAACCACAATCCCCTTCCCTTGTTTTCGCAGAAGCAAAAAGTGTAAGAAATAGCCTTTTACAAATTGTAGACTCCCTTTCTCTTAAAAACCATCATTGCTAGTCTTGAACTTCTTAAGATTTTAAGACCAAAAAAGAGTCTTGAGAAGCCAATCCTTTAGTTACATCACCTTTAAATAATTATCTAATGACTTTATTGGAAGGATAAATCAAACTGCTGACTTTGTGACAGGTTAGTAAGCCAAGACAAGGGGAATAGGGAAACGGAGATAAACAGTTAAGTGACCAAGCAGGTTACAGCCATCTAGGAAATTCAAAATCCTATCTTCCATAACCTAGGACAGTTGAGAGTAAGTGGTTTACACTTTTCCTCCTCAACCAGAGGATAAAAAGCTTAAATCACTGTATTCAGGAAGATAGATAGTAGAAATCCAATTAGTGCCATTTGTGCCAACCACATCAAGGACAGATGAAGTTAAGAGAATAAACATCAATTTGGCTTATCAGTATAAAGCTGATGAATATTCTATTGAGATCCTCTCCTAAGACCTCCACTAAACTCCCAGCCTTTAAATCTCTCAAGGTGAAGGACTCAGGGTACACTCTCCCTCTCAGGAGCAAGCCCACATCTTTGTTCTCTCTCAGGTGAGCATCTCCTAAACTCTAAGGGTCCCCATGTGACTTGCAACCAGGGGAGCAATGGGCAGTGGCAGTTCATCCTGGGGAAACCCCGAACCTGTCTCCAAGGCCACCTTTGTCTGACTTTCTAGTGAGCTAAAGCAGCCCCACCTTGGTTCTCCCGTTGATTCTTCTATGCTAAGCCCTTTCTTGTTTCACTGTCCCCAGCTTTAATAAATGTACTCTCAAAATCACCTTGACTCATGTTGTGAAATCTTTCCTGCACAAAGTCAAGAACCCATACACTATAGGCCGGCCCAAGGCAGACTCACTCTGGGCCCAGTTCCTATTTGGTAACAACTTCACTTAAACAAAATGAAACTCTGCCCCAAGCCACTGAGGTTTGGTTAACGTGAATCTTCTCAGTCTGCCAATCATTCAAGTCACCTTAGTTAGTATCTCTTACCTACAGAAGTATGATATTCTAATAAAGGAATTATTTGCTTGAGGGGCCACAGGTTAAACATGAAAATCACCATCAATACAAAAGGTAGGACCCTTATTTAAATTACATGCTTTTGAGTTAAATATATATGTAAACTATGGATGTGAACAAATCTGTGGTTATCTTCATGCATCTAAATGATTTAGAAGAAGAGTTAACTTGAGGTTTGGGATCATCTTAAAATGTGTACGTTTTCTAGTGTAGAGAGTCATCACTTTCATAAGATCCTTAAGAGTTTTATGGCCAAAAGGTTTAAGAACCACTGTTTTAGAGGAAAGATGAGATTAAAATCCAGATAATATTATTTTATATATTTATAAATGCATTAAATAAAAATTGCAAGTAACTTCCACTTCAGCAAGCAGCAAGATAATGTCCAATAATTGTAAATAATCATAACATGATTAGTAAGCATGCTTAAACACAAATATAGACAATAATATTCCACAATTTTAGATACTTACCAGTAAGTATTTACTTTAATATAAGTAAAACAAGCTTATTAGGAAGGGAGAAGTTCAAACACAGATTTTAACCTAGATTGAAAACTACCAATAGACTTACTTCTACTACTTTAAAAAAAAACTTCAATCAGGTAATTTTAAGTAAATACCAAATACAAATAGAATCACCATTTAGCATCCCATTTTCTTATATTAGATAAGAAAAATAAATTTATATATATGCTTTATAACAGATTGAATAAAAGATATAATCCTTTTGCAGCCAAATTTTGCAGCTACAAGTCAACTGCAGAGCCTGAATTTTTAAAGCCAGGACCCATTCAAAGGATTCCAAGAATTGTTCTCAAATTGTTGAAAAGTATCCCCTCCCTAAATTGATTTTGGAAATGGACTTTAAAAATTAACAAGTTTGAGAATGACATACACAAACCTACCAAGTTACTGTGCACACTGTTTGATTTGTTATATATAAAATATAATTTATCACACTGGCCAGTGTGGCTCATTTGGTTGGGGCTTTACCCTATAAAGCAAAATATTGCTGGTTCAATTCCTAGTCAGGGCACATGCCTGGGTTATGGTTCAGTCTCCTCTCTCACATTGATGTTTCTCTCCCTCATTTCCTCCCTCCCTTCCCTTCTCTCCAAAAAGAAATAAATGTTTTAAAGAATATATAATTTATTTATCCATTCATTTGACAAATATTTATTAAACTTGTTACATGCAGGTACTGAATCAGGTACCAGAGTAACAGCAGTGAACAAAAGAAACCACAAATATGTAAAAATATATCAATCTTTGCTTGTTGTAAAGCATCCAGGTACAGAAGCGTGTAGAATACAAAATCGAAGTTATCCTCATGAAGACTTCCCCTTATAACAACTACTGTTAACAGGTTAGTGTATTTTCTTCCAGACACTGTTTGTTTATTTATACAGAATATCTTGTAGAATAGTATTTTTTAAAAAGCTTTATTGAGATATAATGCACATACTGGATTGTAGCAGAGGGGTCTGGCCAGATATCAAGGGAGTGGGGAGAAACCCCAAGGCAGAGCCAGAGCCTGCACTCCCTGGAGAGACCCTCCCAGGATGGATCAGAAAGTGCCAATTGAAATCACAGCCAAAACCACGTGACAGTCATTCCGCACGCTCAGAAAACAGTATACAAGATAGCCGGGCACTAGAGTGCATTGCTCCAGCACCCAAGAAGCACAGCCTGGCACAGCCAAAGACAACTTGCACAGAGCCTGCTTGGGGCTGAAAAGGTCACAACACACTTGTAACAAGGTGACGCCCAACCCTGGGCAAAGATGCAGTGCCCCTGTGCAACTAGAAAACCCTCCTACCTGCTTCTGGATCATGGAGGCGGGAGAAGGGGCAGAGATGCAGTGTGGGCTGTTGCTCATGGTGGACATTGGTCCATACTTGCTGGGAATTTGGACACTCCCACAGTGAGTAGGGTTTTGGGGAAGAGATTTAAAATGGAGAGCTTGCAAAAGCCCTTCCCTTTTTGCATTCCTTTTCTTGCAGGGCTGGGAGCCAGCTCACGGAGGCTGAGTCCTATGCGCAGGATTATGGGCCCAGCTCATGGCTCCTCTGTTGCCCTGCTTGCACGTTCTGGAGCAGGTTCGTGTACGATGTGCATCTCACCAGAGGCAGGCTCAGGTGGGACACTGCAGCCCCACAGCACACAGCACGGGTCCTGGGCTGCTCCCATTCTCTTGCCCTGAGAGTGGTGCACATGTGAGTGGGCCAGAATCGTTAGTCGCCCCTAGGGCACAAACAGCCCTGGATACTGGGGCCCAGCAGACTGAGTCCATCACATGACCGGCTGCAGTGACCTGGCAGTGCACCTGGCCCTGGGAGAGAGAGGAAGCTGCGGTGGGGCAATGGAGATGCTGGCCTCACAAGTGTGCACTCCAGAGAGGGAGAGAGCATGGAGCTGGAGAGATGGAGACCCATCCATGTAGCAGCCTTGGACTACAAATAAGAACGGAGGGTGGGGGTCTCTGGGCATGGATTTGGATTTCAGTCTTTTGGGGGACAAGGGGATTTCTGTGTTTTGCAGAACAGAATGGCTTGGAGCAAGGGAGCTCCCATACCCCAAATTGGGCACCGTGTTAATAAACCCTATTTCCTTCTCCACCAATCTCTGTTTAATGGTTGTGTATGGAGGCAGGTGGCTGAATCCCATTTTGTCCTCTAATAGAATGTGTGTGTGTGTATATATATATTATACATATCATAATATTCACTTGTGTAAAGGGTACAATTCAATGATTTTTAGTATACTGCAGATTTGTGCAACTATCATTACAGTTTGGGTAAGTAGATTATTAAATTATAAACATATAATATTACATGTACAATTTATTTAGAAATTTACTTATATAGATAATGGCGATACATAAATATGTACACAATGTTTTCATTTTAGGTTAGTACTAAACCTTGATGATGTTCTCTCAATGTCAGCATGGATAGATTTGTGATTACTATCTACAGAGAGGAATGTGGCTGGAGCCACCATTACTTCCCTCTCCCTTGTCAAATTCCTTAGAAAAAGGATGCTGAAAGATAGCCATTCAATAGGATTGATTATGATAATCCTGTGATTTCAATAGACAAAGAGAAGTTAGTTAACTTACAAAAAGGCTTAAAAGAGTCTAAAATGAACTGGAAAAAAGTATAGAAAATATTTAAAGACGCACAAAATCTGACACATTTGTGTCTCTCGAAACAACAACATTAATAGCTAACAGTTATTTAACCTTTACTACATGCAAGGTGCTGTTCTAAAAGGGTAACATATACCCTGGCTGGTGTGGCTCTGAATTGCATGGTGGCCTATGAATCAAGGGATGGCCAGTTCGACTCCCAGTCAGGACAGATATCTGGGTTGCAGGTCAGGTCCCCAGTGGGGGGCACACAAGAGGCAACCACACATGGTCCTCTTCCTCTCTTTCCCTTCCCATCTCTCTAAAAATATAAATAAAATATTTTTTAAAAAGAAAATTAAAAAAATAATTTATTAAAGCTTAATATATAGTACCTCTTTGAGTCCTCACAACAATTTCATGAAGAATTTATGGTTATCATACCCATTTTACAGATGTGGGGACTAAGGTACAAGAGGTCTACCTTGTGCCTTAGGCAGACTGGCTTTTGAGTCCACACTCTTAACTAAGTTAATGGGATGTGGGTAGGGTGAAGGGCAGGCAGTGGTTTAGGATGAAAAGTAGAGAAGTTGGTGATGGGTTTAGCATAGTGGCTGGCCCCTAATGAGCACTCTCTCACTCTCTCAATGCAATCATTATCATATGTTGTCCTATACCTTCTAGGAAGAATGGGCATCTATTGTTAGAAAAGGAACATTTCTATGGCCAGCCTTAGGTTTTGATTAGCTGTCTTCTATCAGGGCTGCCACCATTCTGCAAGGTAACTGATGATGCTAGGCCTTCTTTGGGGGACCTACTAGGTGCTGAGCCCAGGTACTGGGGAGCACGTTTAGAAGTTGAGCGAGAATTGCTCTGCCCCAAACATCTGCAGTTCTTGCAGGTGGCTACTTATCTTTTGACTTATAAAGTTACTTGTCTTCAAGTTTCTCAATCACAATGTGGTCTCAACTGAAAATAATCTTTTATATCTGAAATTTGTTTTTTCATGCTTAATATTGATAAGTATCTTTTCAGTATGAGAGAAGCTCTAGACATTTCTTTGTCAAACATCAGAGGCCTGTGAAAAAGCTGGACAAAAAAGGATTATTTAATTTGGAGATGCCCAAAGGGAGAATTTAAGGACAAGAATGACAAGCAGCAACTCCCTGTCACAGCAAAATCATAGCTGGGGTGGAAGGAGACCTTAGGCCAAGGGAAGGTTCAGTTAGGTTTGAATGGCAACTGCCTTATAACAAGGGTTACCCTTTCCAATTTGTAACAGACAGGAAGAAAGGTGCCCCTTCAGCAGGAAGGAAGTGTAGGGCAATTCTGATTAAAACCAGGCAGGAAAAGTACCAGATAACTCTGTCCAAGACTGGAGTCGGCAGTGGGAGGAAAGGAGAGATCCAAACCAGCAATGTTCTCATAGAACAGTTCCTGCATTTTTTACATTGTAAATAGCATGCATTTATTCACGTTACCTGGCAAAAAAAAAAAAAAAAGAAGTATTATTGTAAATTCACAGTATTTCCAAATTCCAACTATTTTACTTTTCACCTTTTTATTATGAAAAGTCACAAACATGCACAAGCAGAGAGAAGAGTGTAAAGAAACCCTGTGTCTCCACCATCCAGCATCAAAGGTTATCAACACAGGCCAATCTTGTTCTCATCTACACTCCTGCTTACCAGACTAGTGTGCAGCCATCACTGCACTTGTAATCACCACAGTGAGTACCACTTCAGAGTCAAACTTGTCTCTTTCTTCACTCAGTCCCATCCTCTCCGGGAAGTAATCTGAGGACAGAAGGAGATAGATTGGAGGAGACAAGGAAACAGTCTCCACTGACATACAAGCTGGCTGAAAGGGAGAGAGGAAAGCCATTGAAATCAGGGAAAGATAAGGAGTGGGGCAAAGCTGCACCCTGGGTCATTTGCCCTTCCCCAATCCCTTTCAAGCGAAAGTGCATGGAGGGCTGGCAGGAGGGTGGCCTTTGAATGGTGAGGGATTAAAAGTCTAGGAGGGCAGAGAGGAAAATGGGGCAGCTTGTGGGGTGGGAGAATTTAAGATCTGCTGTTAACTCTTTTTCTGGCTCCTGGACTGAAGGGCATGTTGTCCTCAGCTGTGAAGGGCTCTGGGGGGTGGGGAGAGGAAGCAGCCACTTGGGTTGAGGAGATGCAATCCCACAACCATGCACATGTGGTGCTAAGGACATACTATTATTTGACTGACCTGAACCTGAGTTGATTTATTGGAACATGGTAAGCAAATTTCTAGAACCAGGTGACCCATCAGCCTCCCATTTTACTTCTGAATCATGGTGGCTACTTGCACAGTAGACACACCTATGAATCCAGTCATCAATTAATAAAAGCTAGAAAATAAAATGGGTTGACTGGACGGGCACTGAGCCATCGCCTCCATATCACACTGTATTGAAAATTGAAAACAGCAGAAATGTGTGTCTTAATCTTTCTGCCCAGTCTCTAATACATGGAGTTGGTTATAGGAACATCATTCAAAAAACAAAAATGAATCTAAGAAAGCTGTTTTTAAAATCTAACCTTATGAAGCTGAAAATGACCCCCCCTCAAAAAAAAAAAAAAAAAAACCAGACCACAAAAAAACCCCTTTGTCAGGTATTTCATGCTTTTACTCAATCAAAACAGATCTCCTAAATTTGGCATTCAGCAACTTTGCTTTGGATATTTTTCTAAAGGTATCTTGGCTTCCCCCTGCCTTTCATTTTGACAATCAGGGGGTTTCCTGATCATAACTCGACTTTTTCTCTCAAATTTTTCTAAATTTTCCCTTCCTTACTTTCCAGTGGTCAGAATATCTGAAAATTGTTTTCCTGTTAATACTTTTAGATGTCAAGTTGCACAACAGCACAGCAGTCCTGCCTCGTCTCCTGCCACATGTATCTGAAAACCTAAGATATGTTTATGAATTAGTCTAATCTTCTCAATTTCTACTCAAAGTCTGGATATCAACACCTATTTCTATTTAACTCTTGACCTCTGCCTGGGGAAGGGTAAACAATGAGATAATGAAGGAATATTAGCATAAAATTTTGGTCTTTTTGAGGAATATTTTAAGCTGTTTAGTTAGAGAAGATGCTGATACTATAGCAATGAAATATCAGTGATAATATTTTCAGTTTATATGATGCTCTGCTATTTTTCAGGCCTGTTCACATTCATTTGACCTAAGATAATGCTGCGATGTAGATATCACTGCCACTGCCCACAGAAAGAAACTGAGGCTTGGGATTATTAAATATCTTAACCAACATCTCCCAGGCCATCTAACCCACTCTAGGTCTTGACTCTCACCTATAGGCTAATCATGTCCAAATGTATTTCAGACCCCATACCTCTACCCTAAAAAAGCCAAACATTCCTGTAAAATTACCTACTGGCCAATTTCACCTGGGTGTCCCACAGGCAGGTGGGAATCTGGAAGACAGCCAGCACCAGGTGTTCTTCCTCCACTGTTTCCTGTGGTACACAGTGGCACTATGAGCTACTTGGTAGCACCAGGGCACAGACACAATGTGTACTGGACCTCAAGAAGTGTTTGCTGAGCAGGTAATTTAATAAGCAAGTGAGTGAGTGAGTGGAAGAGGGTCATCCTCAATGCTTCACTCACCCTTTACCTTAAGATTAATTGGTCATAAAGTCCTGCTGTTTCAACATCATAAATCTCTTTCAAATCCTTTCCCCCCTTTACAATCCCCACCATGCCTCCTTTGCTGAATTGTGTCAAGGCTAAAATGAGATTTATACACATAAAAGTGTTTTGCAAAGAATAAGCCTGAGGAATAAGAAAGGATGAATCTCTCTGGACTCTGTGACTAACCATGTCAGTCCCAATTTGCCTATTTGCCTTTATCATGGCCTTCATGCTAAGAGATTTTTGTCTTCCTGACCTTCGTTTTTTTCTGAGATGGCTTCCAAGGGCCCATTGCTTTTATGCAAATACCACCCATTGCCATGGACAAGCCTATATAGCTCATATAGGCCCTTATGCTGCTTGCTGCTGCTTGTTTCTTACAAGGAGAATCCAGCTCCTGAGAAGGCATTCAGGTTTCAGAGCCTTCACAGCACTTCATGCCTTCTTAGGCATGTAGTGCTTAATAAATGCTTACTGCTCGAGAGGTCAGTTCTCCTCCTCATCAGCCTGAGTTTCTCTCAAAATTCCATTCCTTATTCTGCTTATATCAGGAAATTTCTTCCTAAGAGATCTGACAAAGGAAAATCATCTGGATTAGACTACAGGTTGGAATTTCTAAGAAGCTGCTCATTCTGTTAAACCTAAGTAGACCAGGGGAGGAGTCCCAGACTCTGACAGACTGAAACTGTCAAGTTTCACACATATGTAGTGCTCACAGACATACACCTAAAACAATGAGTAATATTAATTAAAATACCTAAAGCACAATAAGAATCATAGAACTAAAGAAAAAGTGTGTGTGTGTGTCAATGAGTTCCTCAACTTTATCTGCTATAACCCATCAGTCACCAGGTCTTGTGGCTTCTCTCCTTGAAACCTTTGTTCAACATGGTATTTCCTTTCTACACTTTGTCACCATTTCAGTCCTGGCTTTGCACAGTCCACCTACCTCCACTGCCTCAGTTTCTTCACTGGCCTCTTGCCCTCTAGTCAATCCTTACTGTAATGTAGTTTACCCTCAGTCGCAGAAAACGCCCCCCAAACACAATTTCATCGAGCTGTGCCACTGCCCCAAATCCACACCTCCAGCGTCTCCCTAGGATTCACAAGGACAAGGCATATCCTTAGAATTCACATCCTTGGCCAGGTGTTACACCTGCAATAACTTTTATTTATTTTATTAACATTTTTCAATTGATTTTAGAGAGAATGGAAGGGGAAGAAAGAGAAACATTTATTTGTTGTTCTACTTATTTATGCATTCATTGGTTACATCTTTTTTATATAGAGTTTTATATATACATTTATTATTTTTTTAAATTCTCACCCAAGGATATGTTTATTGATTTTGATTTTTCAGAGAAAGAAGGAGAAAGAGACAGAGGGAAACATCAATGTGAGAGAGAAGCATGGATCAGTTGCCTCCTGTACACGCCCTGACCTGGAAGCTAACGCATAAACCTTCTGATGTATGGGACAAGGCACCAGTCAACTGAGCCACTGGCCAGGGCCATTGGTTAAGTCTTGTATGTGCCCCAACCGGGGTTCAAACTCACAACCCCAGCATATAGGGATGATGCTCTAACCAATTGAGCTATTTGGTTAGGGGTTTTCTTTTTTTGCAAGAACTTTTAAATCTAGCATACCCTCTTGTCTAACCTTCTCTGACTCTTCTTCACAGGGGATGACTGTGGGTTGCCCCTTAAAACCTGGAAAGTTGTCACCCACAATTTACATGGTTAAAGATCTGTACATGGATGTAACTGGAATGCCTAAATCAAGAAAAGGCGGGCTCTACAGATGAGTGACTGAGGAGCTGGGGGTGACCCAAAGCTCCAACCAAAACCTGGGAGTAATATCAAAGAAGCGGGATTAAAAAGTGATGGTAGGAGAGAGGGACGATGTGGCTGCAGGTGCCTTGTCCTGGTTGGGGCCACCGCCTTCATTCCTGGGACAGTGGAGCTACCCACTTTGGAGGATCGGAAAGTGCAGGAGGTGAAAGTCAGTCCTGCTGTGCTTAAGGCTGTGGTGCATCACTATGGAACTCAGTGCGATAAACCCAGAAGGAGCTCATGCTGTGTCGCTGGGAAGAGAAGGCAGCAGAGTTGCCTTCTGCAGCAGAGTTTAGAGAAAGGCAAGCTTGTCAACAAGTGCACAGATAAAACGTCACTGTGCAGTATTCTACTTTATAAATTCTGAACCTGCATCAGTTATTACGGCCTGCAGCTATTTTGTTGCTGTCAAAAGCAGCATGCAAAGTTTTACACCAGTGTGTGCTGGACTGGGTGTAACCTGACCTGGGAGATCCATCCAGGGTCACCAAAGTGAAAACACATGACCTTTACCAGACAATCCCTATCACTCAAGATCAAGACCAAAGCCCAACTTGGAAGTAGAAGGAGACTTGAAGCCTGCCAAACACGCAGCTGCCTTTTTTTCTGCACCATGTAAAGATGGGTCCATGCCCCACACTCAGTCACATGCCCAGACAACAACAGACAAAAACTCACGAGCGGTTTATGAACATTAACAAAAAAGTTAATTTATGTGACTTGGCAGTTATTCTATGCCATTTCCTGGCCATTAAAAAATTTAAAGGAAAAGAGTGATTGTAATTTGGCAAGGAGAAGCAAACAAGAAAGCTGATTTGGAGAAAAAGTGTGACTAAAAGGGAACCTAAGGAGCAAGAAGGAGTGGACAGCAGCCATCTGCTAGGTCAACCAAAATGTCTATCCATGTCTGTTGATTGGGAAAGTGCTGGTCAGGCTCCGATACTGGAGAACATTGTAGTCGTCTAGCAATCTCCTTCACTAGGTCATGATACCAGAGCAGTCTCCTAGCAGCTCAGTTTCCCGTGGAATGGGCCCTGGTCAGCCAGGCCGGCTGCCATTATAGTTTCCCCTGCAAATCAATGCATTGTCTACATGTGTGACTCAGTCTTGGTGAACTTGGTTAAGGAGAGGCCACTGCTGAGAAACAAAGCCACTTCCACTTCAACAATAATAATAATTAACAAACAAAATAAATCAAATTCCTAAGCCTGAGGAAGAGCTTTCAGGACCACGTTGCAGTGACCTCATAGTAGACAGTGTGCTCACCTCTTGGGCACAGTCCCTGCATCACTCTGTGCTGAGTGCACCACTGTAAAATCATATGGTAACACTCTCTTCATCTGGATGCCATTTTCTCCCCAGCTACCCCCATCCTTTGGGGCTCTCTAGGCAATTTTCACTTGCTCTAGAAAACCTCTTCCACTGTCCCCCCTGGTTTTCTTCCTATCTCCCTAAGAGTCATCTGCTCTAGGAAGTAATCCCACATGAATGCTCTCATATGCTGGGCATGTGTCCATCGTAACACTGAAACATCTGCACGTGGGTTCTGATGTCTCCACTTGGGGGTCATACCGATAACTCAAACTTCATTTGGGCAATACTGAACAATAAGCTAAACCACACCCAGGAGTGATTCTAAGTTCTCTTTCTTGTTCATGCCCTCAATCTAACAGGTCACCATACCTCATCTCTCCATGGTCCCCTCACATTTGTCTGCTTTGCTTCTCACCACAGGCCCTCAATATTGCTCATCTAGACTGTGATGATAGTCTTCTAACTGGTCTCCCTGCTCTACTCCTATTCTTCTCAAATGCATCCTCCACATTAATGCTAAAATGACCTTTTTGGGGGTACAACTCTGTCCATGTTATTCCCCTGCTTAAAACAGCTCAATGGATTCCCTACCTATGGGATAAATCCAATCAGGCCATTACGTTGAGCAAGTCCACTGATGATTGGATGCATGGCTTCTTTTTCAGCCTCATCTCATATCTCTCCCTAGTAAACTAGAGTTATTCTTACTAGGTCACATGTCTTCATTCTTCCTTGCCTCTGTCCATTTTTGGGATTTCTCCTTGTCCATCACAACCCTCCACATTCTCCTGGAGAATTAGTCATTCTTCAGATTTAGCTCAAGTGTCACCTCCTTCAGGAAGCCCTTGGTGACCCACAGAAGTGAATTTGATCATCCTTTGTGAAGTCATTGCACTGTTATCAAACTCTACATACTCCAGGGCAATGGTTTGTTTCCTGGACACCCTCTCTTATTGTGACTTCCCAGAGGCAGAAATTGGATCTTACTTTTGTATTAACAGTACCAGGCAAAGTGCCTGGCTCAGGGTAATGACTTAACAAAGGTTGTTACATTAAATAGTAACAAGGAATCCATTGCCTTGACATTGCTCCTGGTTCTGCCACTTGCCAGAGTTCACCTCTCCAAACCTCTGTTCCCTCGGTTGCAAAATGGGAATAATTGTAGTAGGATTTTTGTAAAGATCAAATGATATAATATACATGAACAGGACAATACTGGTGGCTTATAACTCAATAAATGCCAGCCATTCTACTATTATCCCTCTGGTCCTAATACAATTTTTTAAAAAACTCTATGTAACTTTTCTCACTAGCTGCTCCCACTGATGTCACCCTATAAACTACTGAAGCACTTTGTGTAGTATTTATTTTTAAATTTATATTCTGTTTATATTTCTCGATCTCCTCATTCTTTTAAAAAGATTTTATTTATTCATTTTTAGAGATAGGAGAAGGAAGGGAAAGAGGGAGCGAAACATTGATGTGTGAGAGAAACATCAATGAGTTGCCTCTTGTACATGCCCCAACCGGGGACTGGGCCTGCAACCCAGGAATGCGCCCTGACTGGGAATTGAACTGTCAAACTTTCATTTTGCAGACTGATGCTCAGCCAAGACAGTCACATCAGTCAGGGCATCTCCCAATTTTTAAACTTTGGAGAATTGGGATGCATCTTAACACTTGGTGGTAGGCAGAATTCTAAGATGATCCCACATGCCCTTCATTCTTGCAGCATCTCCTCCCCCTCAGAATGTGGGTGGAATCTGCGCATGTGACATTACTCCTGTGATTATGTTACATGGCACAGTTGCCTTCAAGAAAGGGAGATTAGCCAGGTGGGCCTGACCTAATCACAATGAATCATTAATAGTGGAGTTTTCTCTGGCTAGAGGCAGAAGAAAAAGTCAGAGATTTAAAGCAAACGAGAGACTGGACATGCCCCATTGTCCCACAGGTGGAGGGGGCCGTGTGGAAAGGACCTGAAAGCAGCATACTGGACAGAGAGCAACACCCTACTGACAACAGGCAAGAAAATGGGAACCTCAGTTACACGACTGCAAGGAACTGGATTCTGCTGATAACGTGAATGCCTCCAGACAGGAACTGCACTTGGCCAACATCTGGATTCCGGCTTCATGACACCCTGAGCAGAGACCTGGCTGTGTCTAGCTGGACTTTGAACCTGCAGAACTGTGAGCTGATATATGGGTGATGTTTGAAGCCTCTGTTTGTGATAATTTTTGTTATTCAGCAATAAAAAACTAATAGTTTTTAATGCCTTAAGTACTGAGTAAAATATTACTTAACATTATACTCAATAAATACTCATTGAGAAAACATTAATAATTGAAATAACTTTACCACCAATAAGGTCAAAACGTCAACTGGCTTTCTCTTTTATCAAAATAAAGACAAAATTTTTAACAAAGATTTTAATTTGAACACTAATCATCATGCTTATATATATTTATTAAATTGCTTAGAACACATTACTTAAAGCAGAGATGCACCTAGACATACATCTTGTATATCCAGGAACTATATTTTAGTACTAGGGCACCAAAAATCAGTTTGTGGGATATTTACAAACTAAGATAATCATCCAACAAATTGACAGGCAAAATTTCTTTGCATAAATTACCATCACAGGAACAGATTCTGTATAGCAATATTTCCATGTCAGTGCCAAAGGACCTTAGACACAGTGCTTTATTGGTTTGTTTCCAAAAATTTTTAGTAGAAAAATATGGCAAATGCTGTGTATGACATAACCCCCTGGAGAGTCACAATTCATATTACCTACTAAAAACTCAAACAAGTCATGACTTGAATCTATCAATTTAATCTTTTCTTTTTTTAACACAGCATTTCCCAGGTGTATTTACCCCAGAACATTTGCTTTGGGAACCAAGCTGATGTCCTACAGGAATGCCATTTGGGAAATGCTGGCCTGAACAAATTCCACAGTTCTCCAGAACAAGAATCAAATCAAAACATTAGTAGGGAAAGAAACATTTCAGAAATTGAATTAATTAAAGACATTCAGGAACCAGAAAACTGTTCTCTCTTATCCCTTTGGCTATAGCAACTTTTTACTATTTTTCTCTGGAGTCAATAAGTTTAAAAAGTGATTTTTATTAACAACTATTAACAAAATATTAATAGTTGTATTAACTATATTAACCAAATGCCCATACAGAAAAATGAATATCCCAAGGAAGTTTGTAGAATAGTTTTAGTGATATCACATATCTATTTGTTCATTATTAATGTGGATGTTTCCAAATTAGGTGAAACAATGTGGTTTCTGTCATCTACTACCTTACAATTTAACGCAGAAAACACTTCAGACTGACAAACTTTTTAAGAAAAGATATTTTTAGTCAATTTTAATTGCTAAGGAGGAAAGTGGGAGAATAAGATCAAATTTTTAGGTTAGGATTCTTACGCTTTTAAATACAATGCTCGAAGACATTTCATGTATAAAATATAAAAGTAAATGTTTTTTAACTGAATTTGAAATACAGCTGCAATGTACTTCCAAAAAGGAGGAATAGCCTCAGGATCCCATCCAAATTTTTGCTTTTGTTCAGTGCTTCTCAAACGTAAGCAGGCTTTGTAAATAAAACACAGATGGCAGGAACCCACCCCCACAGTCTCTGATCCAGAGGTCTGGGCTGGGGCCTGACAATCTGCATTTCTAATACGTTCCCAGGTGATGCTACTGCTGCTGACCCAGGAAGCCTGTTTTGGGAACCACTGAGATCTAGTTCTTGGAAAAGTTTCATAGGTGGTTTCAATGTGCATCAATCTCTGAGATCCTTTGTAGCTCCACGGTTCCGTGTTTTGGGATTTTGTTACAGAATACCCTTGTTCTGGCTCTGCATCTCAGACAGATACTTGTAGCTCTCTCCATAGGTATTTATGCACACTAAAATAAAACCAGAATGCTTGGAGAATAAAAGTGGAAGACAGAAACTTAATTAGTTTTACAGTTGATCTGGAGAACTCACAGAAGGAGAAAGCTGGAACATGTAACTCTAGATTCTCACTCATCTGCACTCCAACCTCCTTCCAGTAACTTGAAAATGCAGAGTCGACCAAGTTGACTTAAGTGAAACTAGAAAATGCTCCAAAGTCTGCAACTACTATGAAACTACATCCATCTTCCTTTTCTCATCTCCTTCTGGTTTGTTGAATTGTCTGTGATTTTAAGACCCAATTTACAATCAGTTTTAAAGGTACTCTGGAGAGCTGTCAAGAGCAGCTCTTCTGGAGTCAAATGGATTTAAGTCTTGGCTGTGTCATTCAGTTGCTGAAGAACGCTGGGAGTGTTCTTTAATATTTTTTAACCTAAGTTCCCTTTTCTATAAAATAGGAAATAGGACCTTCTACATATCATTGTTTTTAGGCACCAACAAGGCAATGAACAAAAAGCCCTTAGCACAGTGCTTGGAACAGAATAAGGGGTCAAAAAATAGCACACAACTCTGACGGCTAACAAAAATTCCATGCAAGTCCTAAAACAAGTGTAAATTCATTTCAATGTTTGAGAAATAAGAATTATACTATAATATTTGTCAATGAACCAGCTAAAGATGTCACATTAACTTAGATGCCATGCTCATTGGCTACCTTTAATAAGTACCAAATATCATCAAATATAAGACCTCTGATTCTAAGATGCACCAATAAGAAATGCTGCCAATTAGACTAGGAGATAATGCTTTCTTAATTACTTACATTTTTTTTAAGACTGAAAAATCCAGTCGGCATTTTTTTAAATCTTAACCTGAGGATATGTTTATTGATTTTAGGTGAGGGGAGAGAGAGATGGGGGGCGGGGAACATCAATGTGAGAGAGAAACATTGGTCAGTTACCTCCCATATGCACCCCAACTGGGGATTGAACCTGCAACTGTATATGCCCTGACCAAAGATTGAACCTAGTGGGTGTGAACTGATAACTCATTGTGACCATTACATTTATTTTGAAAGCACTTTCACTTGAATTTTCTCATCTGATCCTGACAACATCTGTAGCTGTTCCTTTTTCACAGTCAAGGAAGCAAACACAGACAGAATGACTAACTTGCTCAGGCCCCTCTAGATTTGGGGACCACTGCTCCTCCACTGTAACTGGCTGTTCTATCTCCAGCACAGCTATCAGCTACAGAGTAGGATCAAAAAGGACAAGAATTGCAGGTAAAATGGGGAGGGTGGGAGGCCTGTGCAGAGCATAGACCTGGCATTTCTCTTTAGATGATGTGGTGCTGCTGCCGGCTTTCACAAGGCAGCACTAGCTGGTGAACTGTATTGACCTGCAACAGCTCAGTAAATGAGTCTGATTTTCGGAAAAGGTCCGGGTGTAGCTTAAGAAGTACAGAGGCAAAAAAAAACGACAACTTGCAACAAAGTCTATAGCTTTGCCATCACAACTTATAGTAAAAGGCTGCACAATCCAGGTTAGTCTCTCTCTCTTTTTTTTTTTTTGCACATCTGTTCTTGGAACCAAAACATTGAGGAAGCCCACCTCCCAGTAGGATTCATTACTTTTCTTGTTCATGAACTGAGATAATGAAAGAATTTTTGCTTACGCTTACATTTTCTATTCAAGAACTATCTCTATTATGTGCAAAAAATCAATATTTTATGAAATAATCTCCTTAGAGGTTAAGTGCTACAGTACCACTCTTTCCTAGTCAGAGAAAATCTGCATATTACTAAATCTGTATGCTGCCAGCTGAACAAGGGAAAAGACCTTTTAAGGGAAGCTTTCCTACCTCACCAGTAAAGTCACCTTCTAATCACTGGATCAAGAAACTTTATTGGACTTAAAGAGTGCAACAGATTGATTGGCATGTGGTATATCTACTGAAGCCCAACTTTTTTTCCAGGATGTGTCCCAAAAATGTGTTACATTCTCAGTATAACAACAAAATAATATTATTGATAGGGCCACTCACTGTATATGCTAGTGTAGTTAAAGGGGTTGGTGTCCTTTGCACATCTGACACCTTAGTTGTTATTCTCATCATGTTGACAGCAGCTGTCACTTGTGGCACCTGACACTACTTTTGCTTCTGTTGTGGTTTTAAATTGGAAGGCAGTATGTAACAGCATTAAATAGCCTACATCTACCAACTTTTAATTATATACTATTTTGTGTTTTTATTAATCTAACAATACTTATAAACATTCTACTTTTACATTTTTCATAGATATTTTAGTGGCTGTATAATATTCTGTCCTAATCTGCTAAGTCTTTTCCTATTGCTGGACACAAAGGTGACTTCCAGGTTACATCCCTATAATAAGATATTTTGGTCCTTTCTATTATTTCACTGGGGCCCATTCTTATAGAACAAAATGTGCAGTTATCGAATATCTTTGTATACCATGAACTTGATGTGAACTAGTCATTATTTCTCCAACTCTGCAGGACAATATTTTTTAAAATTCCCATTGTGCAGTTAAGAAATGAACACTGAGAGAGCTTATGTCATTTAACTTAAGCATCTCAGATTCTTCATCTACGAGTGTAAAACAGAAGTGTCCTGGCCAGTGTGGCTTAGTTGGTTGGGCATTGTCCTGGAAACCAAAAGGTCGCAGGTTCAATTCTTGGTCATGTCACATGCCTAGGTTGTGGGTTCGGTCTCTAGTGAGAGCACAAATGAAGGCAACAAATCGATATTTCCCTGTCACATCGATGTTTCTTTTTCTCCCCTCCTTCCTCTCTCTCTAAACCCTCTCTCCCTTCCTCTCTTGCTAAAAGCAATGAGAAAATGTCCTTGGGTGAGGATAAAAAAATTAAAATAAAATAGAAGTAATAATAGTAACTACCTCACAGGGCCTTGGTAGCTAACAGCTATAAAGCACCTAATAGTGCTTGGCATGTAGTAACTTGTGTGAAGAGTGAGAACTACCATCACGGTCCTACCTCCACCATCACTGCCAAGTCCTTTGTCCTCCAAAATAACTAGAAAAGGGCCTGGTCCATCTGACACAAATGCTCATACCTTCTCTACTACACCACTGCCCTCCTGTGACAGGGGCTAGGTCAAAGATATCTTTATTTTCTTGCTATTTTCCACACTTATTCTAAAATTTAGCAGTGCCTGGCACTGTTTTGTCTTAGTTGCTCAGAGCACAATCAGCCTGAAGTCTTGTTCCCATGAGTCAATCATTTCTTATCTCAGTGTTTTCAATACACCCGGCTGATGGTCTTTTGCTTTGCATCCCACATCCAGGCAGGCTCCTTGGCCAAGTAGGTGATGGAGAGCGCCAGTAGTGTGCATTTTTCACAAGTGACCTGGGTAGTTATATGTTGGTGGCTCAAGGACCCCCACCAGAACAGGGTCCCCAGTGGCTATGGGTCAGGCCCTGAGCCTTCTCTCTCTCCAGGGAGGCAGGGAGGAAAACTGGGAACAGGACCCTGACTGGGGAAGCAGTTGCCAGAATCCAGGACTTAGTTCCGTTGGCTCCTGTTGGCCAGGAGTGAAGCTTCAGTTCTGAGAGATACTTCAGGGCAAGAAATCATTGGCTAGACCTCTCAACCTCCTCCTGTCACCTCCCTTCAGCTAATTCAGGAAGGAGGTGCCTCCCTTTCCTCTATGTCATGACAGGGGCCTTCAAGGCAGTGTGGTTGCGTGAGTAAAGCTTGAGGCCTGGGTGAGAGCTCCCATGACACCACTCTTCACCTTCCTTGGGAATGACTGGGTGCCTTGCTTCTACAGGTAAGACAGGACTGTCTTCTGCCTTTCCCACACCCCCCATGACTGTCACTTCCTTAGGGTCAGTGTCACCTTGTAGCATCCAGTGCTCCCTTAAACAAATGAAATAGATGCTCTGACTCATTGTGATATAAAGAGATGGGAAAGGAGGGTACTGGGCCAGACAGACATGTACCTACCGTCTTTTCCATATTTTTTATTTCATGTTTACAAGACTGTAAGGCAGTAACATTCCCACTCGACCAAAAGCCAATCAATACTTAAAAGTGACTTTTCCAAGGCCATATAGCCAAACATTTGGTGAAGCCAGGGTTCAAAGTCAAATATGTCTGATTATGAAAAATTGTGTTCTTTTTTCTTAAATTAGAATGTCTTCCATAGTCCTCAAATCTTCCCATTCTACTTCATATATCAAAAATTTAAAAAAGCAAGCCAGGTGTTAATTATTTTAAATTTTTATTTAAAGTTGAAAACAACTGTTTAGAGAAACCTGTCAGTGGATTTATGTGCTCTGGTAAAATTAAACTGGAAAAAGCAGACACTTTTACAGCATCTTGTCCTTACGTGGTCTTAACAACCTGATCCCTACAGGGAACTCTGTGTGCTGTAGTTCCAGTGACCAGCAGCTCATTTCCCAGGATGTTTTCTGCTTAAATGTTTGACTTAGGCCTCCTGTCACCAGCAAAATGTGAATGTAAATTTTCCTTTTTCAGGTGTGGGGGAAGGGTGAGGTGGGTGATCTTAAACCTCTCACCCTCTTTCACGGCCAACTTCAAACTAATTAGGAAAGTCAGAGGGTGGGATAAAGGAAATAAGATGTTTTCAGCTAAGAGTCCTTCCCTTTTTAGGAATATAGAGATCACTACTGTGGTGGGGGGAGGGTAAGGTCAGGTTTACTCATGAAGTACTAACATATTACATCCCCTTGCTTTTGGTGCTACAGGTTAACCAGAAGGCCTATGTGCCTATGTCATATACATATTTGCTTGATTAAAAAAGAGAGAGAGAGAGAGCTTTGGCTGGTGTGGCTCAGTGGATCGAGTGCTGGCCTGAGAACCAGAAGGTCGCTGGTTCAGTTCCCAGTCAGGGCACGTGCCTGGGTTGTGGGCCAGGTCCCCAGTAGGGGGTGCATGAGAGGGAACCACATACTGATGTTTCTCTCCCTCTTTCTCCCTTGTTTCCCTCTCTTTATCAATACAATCTTTTAAAAAGATAGAGACAGAAATAATGAACTATCTGTGAAGGTAGCGTGTGTGGAAGACATAACCTCTCAAGACACAGAGTCCATAGGGAAAAAGCTGACAGGTGTTTAAAAAAGAGAGAACCACTGGACCTACCTGGGGAACCGAAAGGGAATCAGGAGAAACACCCTCCCCTGACATTTACGTGAAATTGACTCATTTTGGGAGGCCCTGGTGGTCGGGAGTCATATTCTTTCAGAAGTAAGTGTCTCTGGGTGGCGAGTGGAGATGAACAGTAAAGACATCCTAAATGGTGAACAAGGCAGTGGCATCTGTGAGTTCCTCACATGGTCCCTGTCACAAAGTACCCTGGAGGCCAGTCTATCTGCTCCCACCCCCCATCTTGGTGACAGTCCTGCTCAGGGAGCCTTGCACCTCTATCAAGACACCTGATTCTAAAAGAGGAAAATAATGTGCATTGGTGCAAGCATTATAGTTTACATATGCGGGGGTTACAGATGCCTTATGAATCCATGACAACTGAGGAGGTAAAATGTGACTGAGCTACTACTGGTGGCAAAGACATTTGAACATCCTTTCTGCACTGAGGAAGCTATCTGTATTTTTCCACATTTACAATTTCTTTACAGAGGTTTGAAACATGACCATTTGAAGAAGTGATTCTAAAACAGGTTTTCATGGGCTTCCAGCCAAGATGGAAGCGTAGGTAGACACACTGTGCCTCCTCGCACAACCAAAAGAAGGACGACAACAATTTAAAAACAAAAAACAAGCAGAACTGACAGAAAATCGAACTGTTGTCGGAAGTCCGACAACCAAGGAGATAAAGGAGAAAAATTCATCCAGACCGGTGAGAGGGGCAGAGACGGGCAGCCAGGGCGGAGAGGACGTGCGGCAAGGCAGCAGCTGGTGGACCCAGCGAGGTGGCGGATTGTGGAACTGGGCAGGCCAGGCTGCAGCTAGCAGACCCCGCAGCCCCACATTCACACATAGATAGACCAGGAAGAACGGCGGGGGAGAGAAGCAGACTGCGCAACCCAAGGCTCCAGCTCGGGGAAATAAAGCCTCAAACCTCTGATTGAAAACACCCATGGGGGTTGGGGTGGCAGCAGGAGACTCAGCCTCACAGGAGAGTTCATTGGAAAGACCCACAAGGTCATCCACAGCCCACCCACTCGGGAAGCAGCACCAGGAGGGCCCAATTTGATTGTGGGTAGTGGAGGGAGTGACTGAAATCCTGCAGAGAGTGGAGTAGGCGCCATTGTTCCCTCTCGGCTCCTCCCCCACATACAGCATAACAGTGCAGCAACCAGCGTTACCCCACACTGGTGAACACCTAAGGCTCCGCCCCTTTACATAACAGGTGCGCCAACCAAAAAAAAAAATGGCACAAAGGAAAGATCAAAGCTCCAGAAAAAAATACAACTAAGCAATGAAGAGATAGCCAACCTATCAGATGCACAGTTCAAAACACTGGTAATCAGGAAGCCCACAGAATTGGTTGAATTTGGTCACAAATTAGATGAAAAAATGAAGGCTATGCTAAGAGAACAAAAGGAAAATGTACAGGGAACTGATAGTGATGGGAAAGAAACTGGGACTCAAATCAACGGTGTGGACCAGAAGGAAGAAAGAAACATCCAATCAGAAAAGAATGAAGCAACAAGAATTCAAAAAAATGAGGAGAGGCTTCGGAACCTCCAGGACATCTTGAAACATTCCAACACCCGAATTATAGGGGTACTAGAAGGAGAAGAGGAAGAACAAAAAATTGAAAACTTATTTGAACAAATAATGAAGGAGAACTTTCCTAATCTGGCACAGGAAATAGACTTCCAGGAAGTCCAGGAAGCTCAGAGATTCCCAAAGAAGCTGGACCCAAGGAGGAACACACCAAGTAACATCATCATTACATTACCCAAGATTACACAGAAGGAGAGAATCTTAGAAGCAGCAAGAAATAAGGACACAGTTACCTATAAAGGAGTTCCCATAAGACTGTCAGCTGATTTCTCAAAGGAGACCTTACAGGCAAGAAGGGGCTGGCAAGAAGTATTCCAAGTCATGAAAGGCAAGGGCCTACATCCAAGATTGCTCTATCCAGCAAAGCTTTAATTTAGAATGGAAGGGAAGATAAAGTGCTTCCCCGATAAGGTCGAGTTCAAGGAGTTCATCATCACCAAGCCCTTATTATATGAAATGTTAAAGGGATTTATCTAAGAAAAAGAAGATAAAAAATAGGAACAGTAAAAATGACAGCAAACTCACAGTTATTAACAATCACACCTAAAACAAAAACAAAAGCAAACTAAGCAAACAACTAGAAGAGGAACAGAACCACAGAAATGGAGATCACATGGAGGGTTATCAATAGAGGATTGGGAGGGGGAGAGAGGGGGGAAAGGTACAGAGAATAAATAGCATAAATGGTAGGTGGAAAATAGACAGGGGGAGGGGTAAGGATAGTATAGGAAATGTAGAAGCCAAAGAACTTATATGAATGACCCATGGACATGAATTATAGGGGGGGAATGTGGGAGGGAGAGGGTGGGCAGGATGAAGTGGAGTGAAGGAGGGAAAATGGGACAACTGTAATAGCATAATCAATAAATATATTTAAAAAACAGGTTTTTGTGAAATTCCTTAGGTATAGAGATACTGTTAGGTGATGGATACAGACTTGATAAACTGGTATTGGCTCTCCAGATGCTGAATCAATATCATGCCAGATCTCTATGGGGAGAAGTACACACAGTAAAATAGACAAGATTTCCATACTTTCAAAACAAGCTGAATGGGAAAAGATGGCCCATCTCAGCCAGGTAAGGGACTCAAGGATGTTTAATCAGCAGCCATACAGGTATTGGTTTCTATGCATGGAAATATGCCACCATCTGACGTATGCCCACCCCTGCCATGATGGCCAGAGATGAAACCATAAATATAGTACCTTGCACCGTCCTCTCTGTCTCCTCGTCTTCAAAGCTCTCTCCTGGACCCCATTTCCAAGCACATTCGGACATCCCTCTGACCACTTAACCAAGATGTAAATTCTAGCCCAGCCTTCCTGTTAGATCTGCAGAACCTGGATTACATTTTCAAATAGGTGTGGCAACAAAGACGTGTTCATCATCACTCACTGAAAGAAATTCAGATGAAATAATGAGATTCATTTTTTCACATATCAGATTGATGAACATTTTAAGACAATAATAATTACAATATAGATACAGGTGTGTGTGAGAAAGGAATTCATACAATCACTGCTGGTAGGAATTTAGTGGTAGGAATTAATTTAGTGCCACAAGATAATAATTATTAGCCATGTACATACTTTTTGACCAACACTAACTCTACCTGTAGGAATTTGTCCTTCAGATCTTCTCACTAAAGTGGGAAAAAATATGTAAAAATATTTTTGCAGCACTGATGGCAAGAGCAAAAATTATATTGAAGGGTAATGGTGAAATAAATTGTGATACACCTATAAAATAGAATGTTATTCGTTTCCTTAAAAGAATGTAGTATATCTAAACCTATGGTGTGAAAAGATATTTATTGGCATATATGATATAATTTTACTTGTCTAACAAAAATGCACAAACATGTTTGCACATGCAGAGAAGTTTGGAAGACCATACAATGAACCATTTCTAACTTTGGGGTGTGGGACTTGAAGGTGAGTGGGAACGGGGACTTTAAGTTTTTACTTTACAAAATTCAGTATTGTTTGAATATTGAAGACAAGCTTAAATTGCTATTATAATTTTAAAAATTAAAATGAGCGATGGCATATCCTGTGAATGGTGCTATGAGCCCATTCATTAAAGCTGATGATGGAAAAGGAGAACAGGTTTCAACTATGAGTCCAATCAGAAAAGAAAAAAGCATATTTTCACACAGAAACCCTAGGCACAATGGTTGTTCCAGTGCTACAGGAATATTCGATTTGAAGATGCAGAACACTTGTGCTGAAAGTGATTTTCATAACAACCACTAAGGTCTAGTTATTTGTCCACAGTGTATACTGTGGAATATGCATATTTGTAATACTGGGTAATACAAATATGCATATATGTATATACAGCCAAGATTTTTTCAGATTATAAAATTAATACATGCCGATTGTAAAAAAAGAACAATTTACAAAACAAAAGTTTAAAATCCTTCATAATTCTGACTTCGAGAGAGAAAACTACATAATCATCTTTATACTACTATAGCATTTCTTTATGCACGTCCAAAATATATTTTACAATATGGATACATGGCTTTACAACTTGTTTTTTTTTTAAATAATGTAGTAGCATTCAAGTATCTTTCTGTATCACTTGATCTAGATCTATCTCATTCTTTTTAACAGCTGCATAGTATTCCAAACTATGGATATATAATTTTAAAAAATTTATTGTTATTCAATTACAGTTGTATGCTTTTTCTCCCCATCCCTCCACCCCACCCCAGCCGCACCCACCTCCCTCCCCCACCTCCACCCTCCCCCTTGATTTTGTCCATGTGTCCTTTATACTAAGTAGTTCCTGTAATCCCCTTTCCCCACTGTCCCCTCCCCACTCCCCCCTGGCCATTGTTAGATTGTTCTTAACTTCAATGTCTCTGGTTATATTTTGTTTGCTTTTTTCTTCTGTTCATTATGTTCCAGTTAAAGGTGAGATCATATGGTATTTGTCCCTCACCGCCTGGCTTATTTCACTTAGCATAATGCTTTCCGGTTCCACCCATGCTGTTGCAGAGGGTATAAGCTCCTTCTTTCTCTCTGCCCCATAGAATTCCATTGTGTAAATATACCATAGTTTTTGGGTCCACTCATTTGCTGATGGGCACTTAGGTTGCTTCCAGTACTTGGCTATTGTAAATTGTGCTGCTATGAACATTGGGGTGCATAGGTTCTTTTGGATTGGTGTTTCAGGGCTCTTAGGGTATCATCCCAGCAGAGGAATTGCTGGGTCAAAGGGCAGTTCCATTTTTAGTTTTCTGAGGAAATTCCATACTGTTTTCCACAGTGGCCTCACCAGTCTGCATTCCCACCAACAGTGTACTAGGGTTCCCTTTTCTCCACATCCTCTCCAACATTTGTTTGTGGATTTGTTTATGTTGGCCACTCTGACAGGTGTGAGGTGGTACCTCATTGTGGTTTTAATTTGCATCTCTCTGATGGCTAGTGATGCTGAGCATCTTTTCATATGTCTCTGGGCCCTCTGTATGTCTTCCTTGGAGAAGTGTCTGTTCAAGTCCTTTGCCCATTTTTTAATTGGGTTGTTTGTCTTCCTGGAGTGGAGTCGTATGAGCTCTTTATATATTTTGGAGATCAGGCCCTTGTCTGAGGTATCATTGGCAAATATGTTTTCCCATACTGTTGGTTCTCTTTGTAATTTGGTGCTGTTTTCTTTAGCCATGTAGAAGCTGTTTATTTTGATGAGGTCCCATTTGTTTATTCTTTCCTTTATGTCCCTTGATTTAGGGGGCGTGTCTGTGAGGATGTTGCTGCGTGGAATGTCTGTGATCTTCCTGCCAATGTTTTCCTCTAGGACTTTTATGGTGTTATGACTTATATTTAAGTCTTTTATCCATCTTGAGTTTATTTTTGTGTATGGAGTAAGTTGATGATCGAGTTTCATTTTTTTGCAAGTAGCTGTCCAGATCTCTCAACACCATTTGTTGAAGAGGCTGTTTTTGCTCCATTTTATGCTCCTGCCTCCTTTGTCAAATATTAATTGACCGTAAAGGCTTGAGTTTATTTCTGGGCTCTCTGTTCTGTTCCATTGGTCTATGTGCCTGTGTTTATGCCAGTACCAGGCTGTTTTGATTACAGAGGCCTTGTAATACAGTTTGATATCAGGTATTGTGATCCCTCCTGCTTTGTTCTTCTTTCTCAAAATTGCTGCAGCTATTCAGGGTCGTTTATGATTCCATATGAATTTCTGAAGTGTTTGTTCTATATCTGTGATATATGTCATGGGTACTTTAATAAGTATTGCATTGAATCTATAAATCGCTTTGGGTAGCATGGCCATTTTGATGATGTTAATTCTTCCAATCCATGAGCGTGGTACATGCTTCCATTTGTTTGTGTCTTCCTTAATTTCTTTCTTCAGTGTTGTGTAGTTTTCTGAGTACAGGTCTTTTACCTCCTTAGTTAGGTTTATTGCTAGGTACTTTATTTTTCTTGTTGCTATATCAAATGGGATTTTTTTTCCTGATTTCTGTTTCTGCAGTTTCATTGTTGGTGTACAGGAATGCCTTTGATTTCTGAGTATTGACTTTGTATCCAGCTGTTTTGCCAAATTCATTTATTAGGTCGAGGAGTTTTTTGGTGGAGTCTATAGGATTTTCCATGTACACTATCATGTCATCTGCAAACAGTGACAGTTTCATTTCCTCCTTTCCAATTTGGATGCCTTTTATTGCTTTTTCTTGTCTAGTTGCTGTGGCTAGGACTTCCAGTACTATGTTGAATAGGAGTGGTGAGAGAGGGCATCCTTGTCTTGTTCCTGATCTTAGTGGGAAAACTCTAAGTTTTAGTCCATTGAGTATGATGTTGGCTGTAGGTCTCTCATATATGGCCTTTATGATGTTGAGGAATGCTCCCTCTATTCCCACTTTGCTGAGTGTTTTTATCACAAATGGGTGCTGTACCTTATCAAATGCTTTTTCTGCATCTATTGATATGATCATGTGATTTTTGACTTTGCTGTTGTTGATGTGATGTATTATGTTTATTGATTTGCGAATATTGTACCACCCTTGCATCCCTGGGATGAATCCCACTTGGTCATGGTCGATGATCTTTTTAATGTATTGCTGGATGCGGTTTGCCAATATTTTGTTGAGAATTTTAGCGTCTATGTTCATCAGCGATATTGGCCTGAAGTTTTCTTTCTTCGTTGTGTCTTTATCTGGTTTTGGGATTAGGATGATGCTGGCTTCATAAAAAGAGCTTGGGAGTCTTCCATCATTTTGGATTTCTTCGAATAGTCTGTGAAGGATAGGGGTTAGCTCTTCCTTAAATGCTTTGTAGAATTCTCCTGTGAAACCATCTGGTCCAGGGCTTTTGTGTGTTGGCAGTTTTTTGATGACTGCTTCAATTTCATCTGCTGTTATTGGTCTGTTTGGTTTTCTGCTTCTTCTTCATTCAGTTTTGGAAGATTATATTTTTCTAGAAATGTGTCCATTTCACCTAGGTTTTCAAATTTCTTGGAGTACAGTTCTTCATAGTAATTTCTTACAATCCTTTGTATTTCTGTGGTATCACTTGTAATCTCTCCTCTTTCATTTCTAATTGTGTTTATTTGGATCCTCTCTCTTTTTTTCTTGATGAGCCTACTTAAAGGCTTGTTGATTTTGTTTATCTTTTCAAAGAACCAGCTCCTGGATTCATTGATCCTTAGAATTGTGCTTTTAGTCTCTATGTCATTTAACTGTGCTCTGATCTTGGTTATTTCCTTCCTTCTACTTGCGTTGGGCTGTCTTTGTTGTTGTTCCTCGAGTTCTTGTAGGCATAGGGTTAGGTTGTTTGTTTGAAATGTTTCTATCTTTTTAAGGTAGGCCTGTATTGCTATGAACTTCCCTCTCAGGACTGCCTTTGCTGTGTCCTTTCAGTCAAGCAAGGTATCCCTTGGTTTTTGAAAGTTTGCTTTACATCACATCACTTTTATAAAAGACCTACATTGCTGCCTGTTTTTGTTAATTGAAAGAAACCCAAAAAGGATGTTTGCTTCTATGAAAAAAGGTGAAAAGCAAAAAGAGCATTTGTTTGGCAGGTAGTTGCTGTTGTAGTATTGACTTCCAGTGACAGGATACTAGGACTCAAACTTTTTCCTTACAACACATCACACTTTCCTTCTTCTAATTTCTCAATAGGAAGATTTTTAAAAATTGAGTCAGTGTTCAGTATTTATATTGTCAAATGATGATGTACATCTTGTTCACTGCAGTGGACCATCACAATCTTTCCTCTTTTGCACATCTCTGTGTTCCTACAGTTCATAGTTGTCTATTTCCTTGTCATCAGCCTAGACCTCTATGTGCCTATCACCACTTATCACCCTCTTCCCCAACAGCACTGTGCATCGGCTCTCACCCCTCAGGCTGCTTCTCAGTGGAGTTCCCCCCGGACCCCTAGTCCTCCTGGGACACGTCCAGGCTGCAAAGATTCGTTGCCAGCCTGCTGCATGGCCATGGTCTGGTGCTTCTTTTTACCATCATTTTGGAGATTGTTTTCCCCTTTCTGCTCCCTGGATCCTCTGTCTTCCCTGCTCTCCTGTTCATGAGGTATATTTTCTAGAAACCTCCTGTGAAAGGGTGCATGGGAGGTAAATTCTTTTGAGACTGTTTTATGAAATGTTTTTATTTTGCCTCCTCACTTGAGATTGGAAATAATTTTCCCTCAATGCTATGGGCATTTCTCCATTGTATTTCAGGTTCCAATAGTACTTTTAAGAATTCTTACATTATTTTTTTGGCTTGATCCTTTCCTCTCCCCACCTCCACCCAGCCACATTCAAAGCTTTTGATCTCCTCTTTATCTCTGGTTCTAAATTTCACTATAATGTATTTGGTTATGGAACTTTTAGAATTATTGAGGAATAGTATACTCATAGAAGGGAATGCAAATCATAAATATCATTTGCTGAATTTTATAAAATGAACATATTGGGTAACTAGTACCTATATTAAGAAACAGAATACTACCAAGAGCCTGATTTCAACTGCTGCCTATCCCTAGTGGTAACCATTATACATTAACATTCTCTATTAAGTCAGGGAGATTCATCCATGTCAGTTGCATGTAAGGTTAATTCATTTATTTTTCTTTCACTATATTAACACATTACAATTAATTTATCTAACTCTAGTGCCATGGACTTTTTATTGTTTACAGTTTGGGGCTATTATAAATAGTGTTGTCACTTGCATTTTTACATAGACCTTTGCTGAGTGGACATGTGCGTCTCTGCTAGCTGTGTCCAACACTTTTACTTTTTGACTTAGGAGTGAGTGAGCCTTTTTGATCTGAATATTTACTTTTTTCAGTTTAGAGAAATTCTTTGATTATTTCTTCTTCTTTTTTAATTTCCATTTATTCTTCTTTCTGGAAGTCTATTAATCTCCAGTATTGATCCTCTGATGCTCCAAACTTTTCTCTCATACCTTCTTTTGGCTATTTTCTGGAAGAACATTTCAACTTTATCTTCCAATACTCCTATTGCTTTTTTAAAATCTTGTATTATTTTTAATCTCTAAGAGATTGAAACATTTTTTTCCTGACTTTAAAATTGCATCCCATTATTGTTTCATCATTGCAATATCTTCTCTTTTTAAAAATAATTTTTAAAATGTTTTTCCTTATGCTCTCTATAATATCTTGGTATCAGTTTCTTCTCTTCCTTTTTGATGTTTGTATTTGTCTCCCTTTTGGCTGGATAGCTTCCCTCAAATGTATGATGACCCTTGGTTGCCTAGTCACATTTAAGAGTAAGGCATTTAAAAAACTGTCTGAGAGCTCAATGTGTGAGGGAGTGCTTGCTTTAAGGTGATGAGGCAGAGTGCCAGACATGCTATGTGGGGAGAAATACGTAAATGTCTGAATTTGTAGATCTTTCTTCTTTGGCAGGTCAGTTTCTTCAGAAAGGAATCCTCCAACCAGTAGAAAGGGTCGAGAGATCTCCCTGTTCAATGTGAAGAAATTTATTTACTTTTCTTGCTTTTTAATAAGATCATCTATCCATCCCTGTTCTCAGAAGTGCCTGCCTTTCTGTCCCTGTGTCTAGAGCTACACTGTCCAATATGGTACCCACAGCCATGTGTGGCTACCTGAATTTAAACTAATTACAATTCACACAAAATTTATTTCCTGTCACAGTGGCCACACTGACCAATGTGACATTTGATGATAGACAATGTTGATATAAAACATTTTCATCATCACAGAAATTTCTATTAGATAGCACTGGAGAATAAACCTCATGAGTTTTGCTTGGGAAGAGCATTTTCCTAACTGGACTAGGGATAAGGAGACCTGAAAGTTTGATTACTTCTTATGTAACCTTTAATTAGTTCTGTAATTTTCCACCTTGCCCCAAACCCAACTTCAGAGATACAAAGATTCTCAAAAGCTCCTGTTTTTTGAAATCTGACTCTAAACCACTCCCCACTCCAGCAAACATTTTTAGGCAGCATGCTTCAGCTTTCTGCCGTTCATAACCACTGTTCACCTGACTTCCATCTTCAAGAACGTGTTTATACCTATTCTACTCTTTCAGCGTCATGTTAGTGGGTTTTAGGCAGGGAGCAGAGACAAACAAGTGTTTGATCTGCTGTGTTATACCCCACATGCATTTGAGAATGCTGTTAGCGAAGTTGATGGAAGGTGAACAGGTAAAAAAGAAGTCTGAAATTCAGCTTTGTCAAGCAGAATCTCCCCAAGGTTGGCTCCTACATGTTACAGTTTTCAGAAAATTGTATTATCTGATTTTTTGTATTCCATTGCTTGTTCTTTTTCCAAATATTATTGGAGAATTCAGTGCAGGTAAGTCTTGCTCTAGTTATGTTACCTTACTTTATTCTTTCACTTCATGGAAACTACTGTTGGTTAACATTTTTAGTGAAAGTTGGATAACTATGTGTGGTAACAAAACCTAAAATAGGGCAAAGTTGCTTTCATTTGACTAAATATTAGTTAGTGTCTTTTACCCAGAACCTGAAGCAGAGCACCCAGGCAAGCCTTTTAAGACCTGTGAGAATGAGAATAATCTGATGTCAACCACTGCTTTTGGGGTGATTTGTTATACAGCATTATTGTTGCAATAGCATGGGACAGGGGTCTTTACAAACAGGATTCCAGCATTAAAGCAATTAAAGGTCTGAGTCACCTATGTGTAGGAGAAAATAAAAATTCTCACTCTACATTGGAAAGTTCTTTCTCATCATTCGTTGCTTTTTAACTAATGATATTTTACTAAGACACTTTGCAATAGCCACACCACTGTGTTTCAGATTTTTAAATGGTGACATAAGCACCTGTCATGGCAATCCCGGATATCACAGACATTACTTTACTTCCACTAAGAAGGATATTTCAGTGATAAGCAGTGACTAGTACACAAATTACATCAAGATCTGTGTGCCTCTTTCCCAAAGGATAAATTACACGGATTGTAACAAAATTAAAGAGTATGTATTGTTTGCAGAATTCTTATAAGAGAAGTCCTTCTATGCCCAGAATTATGCTTGGTTCTCAGTGTACCCACTCAGTTATGATGAGACATCACTCAGGACCCATGGTCAGTGCTCCCGGGGACCTATAAGGAGTCAGACTCTCTCTCATGGAAGGAGCTGTCCGAGGAGCGGTGCTGTGAACCGTGGCCCAGCTCCCTGGGGCCTGTTCCTATGGCCAAGCGAACCACACCGGTTTGGAAGTGTTGGCCTTGGACAGCGAACGCTGTCAGTGCAGTCAGTGTGAGAGCTGGAAAAAGTCACTGTTAACGGTATCCCTGACAGTAAATAAAGGAACAGTATGACTGCGCTCTTTTTGGCTTCATTCTCTTGGTGTCCTGAAATTTTAGTTTTATTGGAATCAAGAATCAGAGAAAGGTCAGGACAGATTGGGGCAGCATTCTAAAACATCTGTTAATAAATACTAAATTTTAAAGCACACGAGCTTAGATTTTGTAAGTTAATATTCCTATTTACTAGAAAGGTTCTAAGTGGAATGTGTGTGTGTGTAATATTAAAACAACCTCATGTTTTCTTTAAAACACTAAATTGAAACCCATTATAAAGAAAAGGGTAAATATTAGCCCTGTTATGACTACTGGGAGCTGTGATCCTTTTAAGAAGTCATGTATGTGTATTTGTTCATATGTTCATTCATATATGTAAGAACTATGCACCCCTGACCTTGTTCCAGGCACCATGCTGAATGCTAGGGACACAACAGCAGGTGGCTTTCCCAGGGCCTATGGAAGTCAGGGGAGGAAAGCAGACGGTTAGTTATAAGCTATTATATAAGTGTGGAGAGTGCTGAGGCTGAGTGGGATGAGAGCACGTGGCCTCCAGAACATGGTGCGGGAGGGGTGTCGAGGACAGAAAATCTAGCTTATGCCCTGACATCCATTATGTCTCCTTGACTCAGGGAGGCTGCCTTAACTGTACAACACCTACTTGCCTTCTTTGTTCAGTTCACCATCCACCGAAGGAATCCTCTGATGACCCATTCAGGCCACCTCTTCTTTTGCCGAAGCATTTGCAGTGTCTAGGTGAGCTTGGTTTCGGTACCTTATTTGTTCTGTCACTGCTACTCAAGCATAGGCATCACTCCCAGGAGGAAATCTTTACATTTGAAAATTCATGCTGCATGAAATATAACTGCTTCCTACTTTGCAAATTCTGTGACAGTACACTTCACGTATAAGTTTACTAAGAAGTAGAAATACTTGTATTTTTTTAAACTAAGATAATAAACTAGCTGGTGGAAGATGAAATTAATTCTCGACACATCTGACAGATTTTTTAAAATTGCAGGTACCTTGAGTAGCGCTACCCTGGCATGTGTTCATTTTAGATTGGATGTAAATCAGTCCGAGAAGTGGCAGAAGACAGGTATTCAGGAGATGCTTAGCCCTCAGGGAGAAAACATTCACAAAGTATAGAGCATTTCCCCCTGAGTATCAGCAACTGAAGAAAACATTTTATTACCCATTATCATGATTTCTAAACATAATTTAAAAAAAATTATTGAGTAAATACTTCATGCCAAGCAGTACTAGATATGGTGATAAGAGATAAACACTGAATTTATCAGTGATGGCTACAGAAGTTCTATAATTTTATCCCTCCACAAATTTTCCATTTGGGTTTAAAAGACTCACCAAACTGAACTGAACTAAGGTGGTCTTCTTATGAACTCACTGAGTAAAACTGATTGCCAAGACCTGTTGATTCTTCAGCTGTATATAGTTTCAAAGCTATCTGCTCCATTTTCTCTGGCACCATTTTCCTTTAGGTCGACATCTGAACTACTGTAACATCACATGAACAGATCTTTCTGCCATAGTTTTGCCCCTTTCTAAACCATGCTTGTTAAACGGCTGCTAACGTGATCACCTAAAACACAAAAGATGTATGGAACCCTTCAATGTCACCCTGATGCCTTCAGGACACAGCTGAGACATTCTAACATGGTCCACTGCCTTCTCTTGCCTCACTTTCGTCACTGTCCTACCATAAGCATTCTATGTTTCAGTAATAACTAAACACTTGCAATTTTTGAAAAGCCTCAAGCTTCCTCATGCCTTTGTGTGTCTGTCACGATCTCATCTGAGATTGCTTCTCCTCACCTTCACCCAGCCCCAGCCCATGGGCTCAATTCACTAACTTTTCATCCATTTTTTTAATTTTGGGAATTTTCAAAAGTTTAAGTTTAGTACAAGAACCACCCATATACCCTTCACCTATATTTGTCAGCTGCTACATTTTTGCCACACTTGTATTCATCTGTTCTTCCCCCACGCATATTCACTTTTGCTGAATTAATTGAGAGTAACTTGCAGACCTTGTGGTACTTCACTCTCAAATTCTTCAGCATGTATCTCCTAACCATAGAACATCCTCTTATATAACCACAATACAACGACCCCACACAAGACATTTAGTATTAAAATTTAGTTGGAATATACAGTCAATTTCAAAGTTGTCCCCAATTGGCTATAATTTATCTTTCAAGATGAAACTCTAGGAAAATGATGTGACCATCTAACACACACACAATATGTGTTAGGGTGAGCATAAAGTAGGCTTACCCTTGTGAATACATGAAACACAGAGTTTATTCCTGTATTATTATTTATTATATTATTTTCTTTTTTTAATCATATTTTATTGATTATGCTACTACAATTGTCCCAATAGTTCCCTTTTTGCCACACCCACCTAGCACCCCCCACTCCCTGAGGCAGTCCCCCACCATTGTCCATGTCCATGGCGACTCCATTTCCTAGACTGTACTGTACAGCCCCATGGCTGCTCTGTAACTACCTAGTTGTACTTCTTAATCCTCTCCCCTCTTCACGCATCCCCCCAAATACCCCTCCCATTTGGCAACTGTCAAAATGCTCTCCATATCTGATTCTGTCTCTGTTCTTGTTAACTCAGTTCTTAGATTCAATTGTTGAGAGATTTGTATTTTTTGCCATTTTATTCTTCACAGTTTTGATCTTCTTTTCTCAGATAAGTCCCTTTAACTTTTCATATAATAGTAAAATAATGGTTTGGTGATGATGAACTCCTTTAGTTTTTTCTTGTATGGGAAGCTCTTTATCTGCCCTTCAATTCCAAATGATATCTTAGCTGGGTAGAGCAATCTTGGCTGTAGGTCCCTGCTTTTCTTAACTTTGAATATTTCTTGCCAATCTCTTCTGGCCTGCAAAACCTCTTTTGCGAAATCAGAAGACAGTCTTATAGGAATTCCCCTGTAAGAAACTAGCTGCTTTTCTCTTGCTGCATTTAAGATTCTCTATCTTTAACTTTTAAAAAAATATATTTATTGATTATGCTATTACAGTTGTCCCATTTCCCTCCCTTCACTCCACTCCATCCCACCCATCCCCTCCCTCCCACATTCCCCCCCTATAGTTCATGTCCATGGGTCATACTTATAAGTTCTTTGGCTTCTACATTTCCTACACTATTCTTAGCCTACCCCTGTCTATTTTCCACCTACCATTTATGCTACTTATTCTCTGTACCTTTCCCCTCCCTGCCCCCTCCCACTCCCCTGCTGATAAGCCTCCATGCGATCTCCATTTCTATGGTTCTGTTCCTCTTCTAGTTGTTTGCTTAGTTTGCTTTTGTTTTTGTTTTAGGTGTGGTTGTTAGTAACTGTGAGTTTGCTGTCATTTTACTGTTCACATTTTTTCTCTTCTTTTTCTTAGATAAATCCCTTTAACATTTCATATAATAAGGGCTTGGTGATGATGAACTCCTTCAACTTGACCTTATCTGAGAAGCACTTTATCTTCCCTTCCATTCTAAATTAAAGCTTTGCTGGATAGAGCAATCTTGGATGTAGGCCCTTGCCTTTCATGACTTGGAATACTTCTTGCCAGCCTCTTCTTGCCTGGAAGGTCTCTTTTGTGAAATCAGCTGACAGTCTTATGGGAACTCCTTTGTAGGTAACTGAGTCCTTCTTTCTTGCTGCTTCTAAGATTCTCTCCTTCTGTTTCATCTTGGGTGATGTAATTATGATGTGCCTTGGTGTGTTCCTCCTTAGGTCCAGCTTCTTTGGGAATCTCTGAGCTTCCTGGACTTCCTGGAAGTCTATTTCCTTTGCCAGATTAGGGAAGTTCTTCATTATTTGTTCAAATAAGTTTTCAATTTTTTGTTCTTCCTCTTCTCCTTCTAGTACCCCTATAATTCGGGTGTTGGAATGTTTCAAGATGTCCTGGAGGTTCCTAAGCCTCTCCTCATTTTTTTGAATTCTTGTTTCTTCCTTCTTTTCTGATTGGATGTTTCTTTCTTCCTTCTGGTCCACACCGTTGATCTGAGTCTCAGTTTCCTTCTCATCACTATTGGTTCCCTGTACATTTTTCTTTTGTTCTTTTAGCATAGCCTTCATTTTTTCATCTAATTTGCGACCAAATTCAATGAATTCTGTGAGCATCCTAATTTCTAGTGTTTTAAACTGTGCATCTGATAGGTTGGGTATCTGTTCGCTGCTTATTTCTGGAGCTTTGATCTGTTCTTTCATTTGGGCCTTTTTTTTTTTTTTTTTTTTGGTCTCCGAGCGCCTGTTACATAAAGGGGTGGAGCCTTAGGTGTTCACTGACGCGGGGCAACGCTGGTCGCTGAGTTGTGATGCTGTACGTGGGGGAGGGTCCAAAAGGGAGCAATGGCGCTTGCTCCACTCTCTGCCGGGGTTTCAGTCACTCCCCCCGCTACCCACAATCAAATTGGTACCCTCTGGTGCTGATTCCCGAGTGGGTGGGCTTGTGCACACCCTAGGCCTCTGTGGGTCTCCCCAACGACCTCTCCTGTGAGGCTGGGAGTTTCTTCTGCTGCCGCCTCAACTCCCACAGGTGTTTTCAATCAAGAGGTTTGTTTCCCTGAGCTGGAGCCCTGGGTTGCATGGTTTGTTTCACTCCCCCGCCATTCTTCCCCGTTTATCTATGTGCGAATGTGGGGCCACGGGGTCTGCTAGCAGTCAGACTGCCTGACCCGTTTGTCCCACTCTCCACCAGTCTCTGGATCCGGCTGCATTGCCCGAGTCCTGTGCACCCTGGCTGCCTGTCTCCACCCCCCCTACCGGTCTGGATGAATGTTTCTTCTTTATCTCCTTGGTTGTTGGACTTCCGTGTGGTTCGATTTTCTGTCAGTTCTGGTTGGTTTTTTGTTTTTAAATTGTTGTTGTCCTTCTTTTGGTTGTGTGAGGAGGCGCAATGTGTCTACCTACACCTCCATCTTAGTTCTCTCTCTATCTTTAACTTTTGGCATTTTAGTTATCATGTGTCTTGGAGTGGGCCTTTTTCCATCCATCTTGTTTGGGCCTCTCTGTGCTTCCTGGACTTGCATGTCTATTTTCTTCACCAAATTAGGTACGTTTTCTTTCATTATTTTTTCAAATAGACTTCCAATTTCTTGCTCTTTCTCTTCTTGTGGCACCTCTATGATGTGAATGTTGGATTGCTTGAAGTTGTCTCAGAGGCTGCGTATACTATGCTTGTTTTTTTGGATTTTTTTTCTTCTTGTCCTGATTTTTTTTTTTTATCTCCTTATGTTCCAAATCATTGATTTGATTTTCAGCTTCATCCACTACTGTTGCTTCCATGTAAATTCTTCTTTATTTCAATTAGTGTATCCTTCATTTCTGATTGGATCCTTTTTATGCTGTTGAGGTCATCACTAAGTTCCTTGAGCCCCCTTATAACCAGTGTTTTGAACTCTGCATGTGATAGATTGCTTATCTCCATTTTGTTTAGTTCTTTTTTCTGGAGTTTTTATCTATTCATTCGGGCCATATTTCTTTGTATCCTCATTTAGGCAGCCTCCCTGTGTTTGTTTCTATGTATCAGGTAGAGCTGCTATGACTCCCTGTCTTGGCAGCATGGCCAAATGTAGTAGGTGTCCTGTAGGGTCCAGTGGCATAGCCTCCCCTATCACCTAACTTAGGTACTAGGTGCAGCCTTTATATGTGCTGACTACACCCTCCTCTTATAGTTGAGTGTTAACTGCTGTTGGCAGGTCAGTGGGAGGGATTTACCCAGGTCAGTCAGCTGCAAGCATTGGCTGTGACCACTGACCACCAACCTCCATCTTCTGTGAAGGATCAGCTGTGCAGGGGTAGGCTGGTGGTGCTCTGATGTGGTTTGTAGCTGTCCACTGGGTACACAGGCTTTGAGGTTTCCCGGGTGGTGCAGACCAAGGTCAGCCCTGAACTGTGGTCTGCCCTGGGGCCACCCTGCATGAGCTATAAAGCAATCTGAGATGGCTGCTATTTGAGCTGGGCTTAGAAATTCCCAGGTGAGGCTAAATTGTGAACTGAGGCTAGTTACTCTAGTGCTGGGCCTGGGGCCACTTAGCAAGAGGTACGGGGGTACTGGGGGCTCACTGAGGCCTCCTGTGCTTGTTTGATAGGATTTAGGAAGTTGTGAAACAAGAGCCAAGACGAGCCGTTCATTGGAAAAGTAACTTTAACAGTTTGGGTGTCCTGGTAAGTTGGGTGGGAGGGAGTCTCAGGGGATCTCCTGGGTGGGGCAAACAGTGTTCACCAGGTTAATGGAGACTCAGATATGGCACCTGCCTGCTAGCTCATGGTTCTGTTGGGGGAGGATTCAGAATAGGTACAATGGCCTTGGCCCACCTTTCTGTCAGAGAGAAAGCTGTCCCCCAGCTCTTGCCTTGATGCCAGACACTTCAGTTCCTCCCTGTATGCCTCTGGTGACTTTCAAGGTGCTACCCCAGAGCTGGAGCTCAAAAGGAATGAGTCTGAGTAATTCCATGAGTGGATTCTCTAAGAGGAACTGCTTGAGACTCCAAAAGTTACTTCCACTGACTCAGTCCCTGCTGGTTTTTGCAGCCAGATGTTATAGTATCTTATCTTCCTAGTACTGGAACCCTGTGCTGGGGCACCTGGTGTGGGGCTGGGCTCCTTGCTCCCAAGAAATCCCTCCCAGATTTTTATCCACCACATGTGGTTGTGGGACCAGTCCATTCTGCATGTCCCCCACTCCCACCAGTCTGGATGGATGCAGTTTCTTTAATTCCATAGTTGTCACTTTCTATTCAACTCAATTTGTGGCCTTTTGGGTGATGGTTTTTCTATATTTTAGTTGTAATTTTGATGTGGTTATGTGAGGAGGTGAGCCATGTTTACCTATGCTGCCATCTTGACTGGCAGTTTTATTAATTATTACACCATGTTCCATACAAACAACTGTAAACCACTTGTTTCCCATGCTGTATTTCTGCTTTTTGTATAGTTCTATTGAAACACTTATCATATTCTATTACATTGTCTTTTTCCTTTTTTGGTAGTATCTGATATTTAACTAACTTCAACTCCTCTTGCACTTCATGTGCTACCTGGTAGTTGTTGACTAAATGGATAAGTGAGTGAATGAATGGTGACATTCCAGTTTCTCATTGTAACTGTCTAGGAGCCTTCTGGGTATCGCTTGGGTCTTCTCGATTTCACCTCATTTCAAACGTTGATACTGCTGCCCAGTCCTGTACAGACTTCTACTGGCCTTGTGTAGGTGCAACCTGACAGTACCTCACTCTAAGCCTGGGCTGTGAACTCCCAATACTGGCCTTCAGCCTACACTGCTGTGATGGCAAAGCATTCCACAGAACTACTTGGCTCTCAGTCATGCACTGGACTTGACCTCATGGAACAGGAGTTCATGAAAAAAGACATCCCTCACTTTTGATCCCAAGGTGGCCAATTCTGAGGCTCATTTTGTAAGGTTCCTCAGAAGCTCCCATAGAACCAAGTAGCAGATGTTCACAATGGCTGCCACGTTGAAAAGGAGCCTTAGATTGGCTTCCCTTTCTTGTTGGGGTCAGTCCCATTTCTCACACTCTGTTCCCTGTGGTCATACTCTCAACACGCTACCTGCATCTAAGTCTTTGGTAACGTCTCTGCCTTAAGGATTGCCCAGACTAATACAGGCTGGTAAAGTGCAAAGAACACAGGCTTGGGAGTTAGACAGACTTGAATTTGAACCCATGTTTGTTTATCTACTACTTATGATTTGGGGATAGTAATTTACCTTCTATCAGCCTCACTTTCCTCAGTTTATAATGAGGATAATAATACATTGCAGGATTGTGATAATTAGAAATCCCTCCCCTATATAATGATATATTGTGTGTATGCATGTATGTATGTATAAATACAATAAATACATTTCTAGAGCAATACTTAATGACAACAAACCATGTTGGATGTTTGTCCAGCCTAAGTAACCATCTGCCCCCTTCTCATTTCTCTTAAAATTCAGTTCGCTGGGAGTGGGCTCATGTGCTTGCATTTTTACTAGGAGACTCTGTGATTCTCCCCCTCTAGCCATAGCTAAATGGACTCAATAGATTCTTTATCTTGGGAAATTGAACTTGAATTCAAGAAACAGTCAGTTAAGCTCTTGTATGGCTTTAGCTATAACATGTAAATCCAGGATCTGTAGAAGGGATAAAGAAGCACAAATATCTGGCCTATAGAAAGAAGCAAATACGGAGTTTACTCATCATTATGGTGCTTCAGAAGAAGAAGACACAGAGACAAAGAGGACAGAAGAAAGAGCTTCTTGGAGTCCTGATGGCCTCTAATTGCCAGGTCCTCTCCTTTTTAGAGGCCCAGCTTTATTCTTCTATCCACAACCTTTTTTTGCATTGGTTAATTCTAGTCATTTTTACTAGCAACCAAAGTTCTAACTAATACACTGAATATACTAATATACTGAATTATTTTCAAAAATTCCCATCCAAAATTTAGGAAAAGACAAACCACATTTCCCAGTATAATATAATGTATCAAATCTAAATTTGAGGAAGAAACTCTCAATCTGTAGGTGAAAAACTAAAAAAAAAAAAAGGCCATCAACATCTCAGAGGAATATGTTGTCGTCTTATTTCTACCTAAGATTTTTCAAGCTTTGGGACCTCAAAAGTAGCTTTAATTCAAAACCTTCAACTCATTACCATAATCTCCATAGTCAAACCAGAATGTATAAATGTTATTGTGCTTGAAATATTAACTCATATTGACCTCGCAAAATACTCCAGTTTCTTATACACTTAGTGGGAAATGAGATTTAAAAAAAAAAAGATTCTACTTTCTCAACAGAAGCAGGAAAGAGTGAAGAAGCAGATTTTGGAAGTATCTGCCATAGTTGTTAATAAGCAGGTGTCACCAACAAGTTTTCAAAGAGAGAATTCATTAAAACAACTTATTGAATCCTTAAGATATACTGAAATTAACTTAATTTACCTATACAACAACTTTAAAACACATTATTTTTTAAATTTATTTTTATTGTATTTTTTCCATTACCATTTATCCCCCTGGTAAACTCTTTTACCTCCACCCCTCTCCCCTGCAAAAAACAAATGATTTCTTATGTTAATGTTTTTAATGCCTAGCTTTTTATTATTTTTATGTAAATATTTTAAATGTGTATAATGGGGCCCTGACTGGTGTGGCTCAGTGGACTGAGCGCTGGCCTGCAAACCAAACAATTGTCTGTTAGATTCCCAGTCAGAGGACATGCCCGGGTTGCAGGCCAGGTCCCCAGTAGTGGGTGTGCAAAGGCAACCACACATTGATGCTTCTCTCCCTCTTTATCTCCCTCCCTTGCCCTCTGTCTAAAAGTAAATAAATAAAATCTTTAAAAAAGGATAAATGTGCATCTGGGGAAGAGTAATAATTGTAAATGTTTTTGTATGCTAAAAAATTTTACATTGAATTACACATTTGGAGAGGGATTACCTTTTTCCATATTTTCATTTTTTTATTCAAGCAGTATTCTAATGGAAATATGTCCCCGAATTCTAGCAAAAAATTTCTTAGCTGCTGCACATTAGTTAAATAATGTAATCTCTAAGTATTTAATTCTAAACATAATCATAGTGAATCTTATCACTAGTGGAGGATAGATAAAATAGCCTAGCACATATTATTTTGTTACTATTTGTGTATTTTTATATGTGTAAGTGTGTATGACACTTGAGGGTGAAGATCAGGCTTTATCTCTTATATATGCCCAATGTCTAGTACTGTGCCCTGTGCAAAGCTGTGCTCTAACAAATGTTGATGATAGAATCCTGGATTATAAAGTCACCTTAGAGTTAAAAGGGCTTTCAAGGTCATCTAACCCAATTCTCTGACTACCATCCTACTGTACAAATACCCAGCCTTTGCTAAAACACATCAAGGGAAAAGATTGCCTCTATGCCAAGTCAGTTTCATTAACCATGACAATACTGTTGCAGAATTATTCCTTAAATTGAGTCAAATTGTCTGTTGGTCTGGGTTGAAACGGGTTTTGAGTCTGGCACATTGTTATACCAGTGCCCCAGAGGTTCCTGTGCCTGGCTCTGCACTCTTTTCACATGTCTGGCATATCTTGCATATGCCTGAGAAGGATCCATGCTAAAACTGCAATGACATATATACCTAAATTAGCATCACACAACTTCCAAAAATTGAGCCTATGCAAAAGCTATTTAAAAAACAGGATAGTAGAGGGAAGAAGGATATGAGTTACTGTTTCTTGCCTTCTTCCCCTTGGAGCCTTCCCAGGCAAATACTGAATAGAAAGCTCTTCTTGTCCCTTTCGACTTGTGGCAATCTGGAAACTTAACCCTTGCTACCCTGATCACCTGACAGCATTTCTCGATAGAAAGGGAAAAATGAAAAAAAAAAATTCTAGACACTCTATAATTTGACACAATTCAGGTAATGCTCACTTGGCAAAAGTGAACAGTGCTGACTTTTGAGAAGTAGTGTCTATATTTTGCATCTCATTGTTAGCCAAAATGGTGGAGTTTAAAATCATTTGCTCACCAAGACCTCAGGAGGAAAATACAAAAGAGATCATTGAAATGAACACAGAATTCAAGTAAGAAAAGAAATGAACATTTTTAAGACAAAAAAAAAAATGTTAACCTTGCTTGATTTAGGGAAATTTAAGTTAAAACAGCTGGGCTTTCAGCAATACTAGTTCTCGGTGAAACACCAAGTCTATCTAGCAGCCATGGACTCTGAAATCTGCAAAAGACATTCTGACAGATAAAGCCAAATCTTTCAAGTGTCCAACAAGCATTGCAAATGTTAATTCTCAAAACCTGTTTTAGCTTGGCTACTCTAACAAATTATCACAGATTGGGTGGCTTAGACAACAAACATTCATTTCTCACAGTTCTGGAAGCTGGGAATCCAAGACCACAATGCCAGCCCGCATGGTACATTTCTGGTGAGATCCTTCTTTCTGGTTTATAGATACCCTCTCACAAGGGCAGGGCAGAGAGGAAGCAAGCTGTCTCATGCCTCTTAGAAGAACACTAACCTCATTACCTAGGGCTCCACCCTCAGGACCTAATCACCTCCCAAAGGCTCACCTCCTAATACTACCACATTGCAGGTTAAGATTCCAATGTATGAATTTTGGGTGGTGGTGGTGGGAGGACACAAACATTCAGCCCAGAACAAAACCACAGGTGTTTCCTTTTCTGTATTCCCTACAACAACGGGTCTCAAAGTGTGATCTGAGGCCGGCTTCAGGGGCACTACTTGAGAACTTGTTAAGAGTTGCAAATTCTTGGGCCCCATCCCAGATCTTCTTACTGAATCAAAAACTCTGGGGGTGGGGCCCAGCAATGGATTGTAACAAGCCTCCAGGTGATTCTGATGCATGTTAAAGTTTAAAGACACCACTGGGTTATGTGGTACGGGCAAGGACCAAAGCTCTCTGAAAGTTGAAACCTGGCACACAGCCCCCAGTAAAGTGTGTTGAATGAATGACTAGCCTACACATTTCCCCAGAAAACTCTGAATCTATAATTACTTTTAAAAATAAAAATACCTTTTGAGTACTTCATTAGAAATAGGTGACTGAGAAATCAGTTTCTTAAATCTAACTTTAGGCACAAAGTCATGAAATGTATTACATTTCCATTCTCTCTTAGATTAGGATTTCTCAGCTTTGGCATTATCAGCATTTTGGACCAGATCATTCTTTGTTGTGGGGGTCTGTCTCCTGCATGGTAGGATGTTCAGCAATATCTTCGGTCTCTACCCACTAGATGCCAGTAGCCCGTACCAAGTTGTGATAACCACAAATGTCTCTACTCACTGCCAAATGTACGGGATGAGGGGCAAAATCACCCCTGCTGAGAGCCAGGGCCTCAACTTATTCCTTACCAACATAGATTAAGCACTTGCCTAACTCCAACACTACCTGCTTTCTGTGCTGTTGAATGGTGAGGAAAGGACATCATGGGAGAACTCTTCCTTGCCATGACAATGGTCACTCACAAAACAATGGACTGTTTTATAGGTTAAATCCTCAATCCCAGTCAGATTGCCAGATTCAGTGCTGATTTTCAATGCTTCCTTGAACAGCAAAACCAAATAGTTTGTCAAAATTATGAAATGGTGGAGGTCAGATTCAAACCAACTGTGTACTCTGTCCACACCTTTCAACACCATGGTGTACCTAAAAGGAGTGTTCATAGGTAGCAGGCTGCCTACTCTAACACATGAGATCTACAGTTAAAGAGCTATGTGTGGAAAATGCAGTTTTTAAGTGGATACAACTCAGTTTCAGATAGATGGAGAGCTGGAATGCTGTAGAATTCTGTTTCTGCTCAAGTAAGGCATAACTGAAGAAAATTTACAAAAATGTATTTAAGTCCAGTCTCCACATAACTACTAATAGGAGGCTAGGGAAGAAAAAGCTAAAAGTATAGAAAAGGCTAAAAATATCTCCATTTGGAGACAGCAGCTTATGAAAGGATATGTAACTGACAGTTATTAAGTAATTAAGGGTATGGCTAAGATGAATATGCATTCATTCACCAAAATCCCATATTGAAAAAGAAAGTAGTGTAGTATGATGTATGATTCCTGTGTATATTCCAGATCTCAGGTGTACCAAGACAAGGCCCCTAACCCATGATCACACAGTGCTTAGTAGAATCCACAATGATTTATTGTTATTTGTGTGATTATTTGATTGGCTCTCTTTCCTCGAATCCTGTAAACCCCATGAGGGCAAGGACTGTGTTGTACTCATCACAGCAGCTCTAGGGTCAAGCTCAATATTTGTTTAAAGAATCAAGGGGAGCCCCAAAGCTGCAGCAGAGGAAAAAGCTAAAAAGTTGGGAGAAGTGCCAGGGAAAAGTAGAATCATGTAAATCAAAAGTTCCAAGTGGGAGGGTCAGCAGTGTATAACATCACAAAGGCACAGCATAAGTTAAAGAGGAAAAACCATCCATTGGTTTTGGCAAACATGGAGCTCATAGGCAAGTTAGCAAGAACTATTTCATCAGAGAATTGGGGACAGAAGCTGACTGCAGTGGACTGAGGGATCAGACAGGCACAAGAAAGTGGTGATGGCCAATTAGGGACCATTCTTTCAAAAAATTTGAGACTCAGGAATGTAGACACCATTTCCCAAGGACAATAGGAATATAACAGTGGATAAAAAGCCAGTATCAACAAAGAAGTTAGAATACAGTCCTGGAAAGTGGGAAGGAATTAATTAGAGAAGGAGAAGTACATTTCTTCTCCTTGGACAGAAAGAAAGGAAGAGTGGATAGACTCACATGGAAGTATATTTCTAATTGTTCAGGAAGAGGCTGAGGAAATTCTGGCATGATGGTCTCATTCCACTCCCCTCCCTCCCACCACCTCTTTTTCCTGTGAAGCAGGTGGCAAAGTCAACTGCCAGGAGAAAGGATAGTGGTAACAACACTAAAGGATTTGAAGAATGGTTGAAATTTGGAATAACCACTTAGTCCAGCAGAGGTGGAAGTTCATTGATCAGAACTGGCTTCAGGTCACATAGTTATGTACATGCAGCAAGAGACAAGAGAGCTAGGTGTTTGAAGAAATAAAAGATCAGGCAGATGAGGATACCTAGGGTTTGTGTGAAGTCAGAAGCATCCAGAGAAGTAGGTAGGAGCCAGATAACCCTTGGACTTGTAATTCACACTGAATTCAAATAACTGAAGTGATTTATTAAGTAGGAAAGTGACTGATTCAAGAAGATAGAAATATTTGCCAGAGAAAGTAGAAAGAAAACCAATTCCTTCTGGAATCAAAGAAGGCAAAAGAGAGTATCCATCAAGATGGGAATGGTCCTTGTCTGGAGCTCAGAACTAGGAGGCAGCTCTTTCTGGTGGAATTACAACCATGAACGTAGCTAAGATTACCCAGCCTGTGGGTCAAATGAGAAGAGAGTAAGGGCCAGGAGAAGTTCCCAAGGAGCATAAGCATTAAGTGGGGCAATGGTAAGAATACAAGACAGGCTGCAAAGACTGAGCAGCTGTCAGCAGAGAGGTAGATGGGTAGACTCAGAGAAGCTGAGGGGAGATAATGCATCCAGAAGGAAGGACATATGAGTAACAGTGAGATTGCTGCCATATATGGGTGCCCAATTGGTGACAAGGACATCTCTAAAGACCCAATGAGAGCAAAGTCAGTGCAGTAGAAAGAAAGAACACAGATGACAATGAGTTGAGAATTGAGAAAAGCGTGAGAAATGTGTCAGTGGAAACAGAGGCGTAGATCACTTTTCTAAGGCATTTAAGTAGAGTTTCCAAAAAAGGGGAGTAACTAATAAGGAATGTGTGGCTGAGGAAGAATTTTTTATAAGATACAAGATACTTAAGTATGTTTAAATATTGGTGAGATGAAGTTCACAGATCCTGAAAATAGACCTCATTCTTGGAGACATGAATCAGGTTATGGCCAATGCATTTAATGATAATAGAATTGCCCAGAGCTGGCTGGAGGAGGTACTACTATTGTAATGGGAGGTGGCTGGTCTTGATGACAGGGAGCAAAACAAGGAACAAGTTTCTGGTTTTCCATGTTATTATTGAAACTAGAGGATTCCAAGAAGGTATGGTTAAAATGGTTTATGGAAGGCAAAAGATCAGTAATCATGAGAGCTTAGCTCTGGAAGAAGGAAGGGAATAGGTTAAGCTTTAACAGCCAGCATGTAAGAGCTGGAATGGGAATGAATGTTCTATATAGTTTGGGGGTATAAATCAGGTGTCAGTCTCCAGAGCACTGTGCTTAAGTCTCCACACAGCAGTAATAGCAGGAAGTCCCCTAGCCCTGCCTTCTAAGGGCAATTACTCCAGCAAATTTTACTAGAACAAGGAAGATTTGCTTCAAGGTCAAAATCAATTCCTGCCATTTATAAAAGCAGCTAGAAGTTCTCTTGTTTAAAGAATAGGGGAAACTCCCCACAAATTTAATTTCTAATAGGATGCCTTTCTACACTGCTTGACCAATATTAGTAATATCACCTGGATATTAATAGTAACATTTTATTTATTTCACTTGGAACATTATAGTCATGTGCTTCAAAAGCTAGTTATTTTTTTCTGCAAACATATACTTAAATTCTAGCCAAAAGTAACCTAGGATCCTTATGTTAGAGGTGTCTTTGACATAAGTGTTACATGGGAGAAATGTATTAATCAGTTGAGGATAAATACACCTCACTGTCAACTGTGATGTGGTTTAAGGTTTTGATGGATCTAGTTTATTTATTAACAACTTATTTAAGCTTTATTAGCTGGATTTATACTCTATAACTGTGCTTTTAACATACCAAGCAATGAAATTAAAATAGTAAATGGAAAACCTATCTTTCTTTTCAATCAAGTGTTTATTTTAATAACTTCAGGGGTATTGTACCCAAAATGTTTTAGCTGTGGAAATAAATTCAATTCACACTTTTTAAGGATCAATTTTATTGAGGGGATAGATTCTCAAAGGAAATGGAGACAAATGAGCAGTGACAGCACAGGCTTAAGACACCAGCCACTGCCCTGTGTTCGCAAAGGTCTGTTTTCTTCCATTCTCAAAACTGCTGGAAGCAAATTTTAGCAGGTTTCTGATAACTGACAGTAATCATATCTATCCTACAGAAAGGTTCTGTTGAGGTTTTCTATTTGTAGTTAGTAGTGGCAATAACCCAGAAGTCATATTAAAGGGAAACAATTAGTACACTCAGCAACTTTTCAAATATGTACTTTTATCCCTCTGATATTCATGATTGTAACTTATCAAATGGACCTGGTGGTATAAATTGTACCCTATGATACCTTGTGGTGGCAGAAACTGGAGGCACCAATGGAAATAGGAAACCAAAAAATTCTGTAATCCTAAAACTCAGCACAGATCATTCAACATTAGTAGTTGTAATGATTTTCTTGCAAAATTTGTTGGTAGGCTGCCACACATTGGTTAACTAACGCACAAAGAACCATGGTCTCCTAAATTAGCAAACTCAAACATGCGATAGCTACAATTACTGGAACACATGGTTCCTTCTGAGCTCTGTGGTATCTCCTGTACATAGATTGTCTTCCACACTCACATTCTTAACCCACTTTCAGAGAAGAGAAAACTCTGGCTCAGGAAAGTTATGTAAAAATGACAAAATAAGTGACACAGCTGGGACTTGAATCCAAGTATGACTGGGTTCATATTAAGTTTCCATTTCTTGGCCCCAGCTGGGTAGCTCAGTTGGTTAGAGCATTCAACCTGATATACCAAGGTTGTGGGTTCAATCCTTGGTCAGGGCACATACAAGAATCAACCAAGGAATGTCTCTCTCTCTAAAATCAATAAATAAAAATTTAATTGAACAACAATTTAAAAACAAAAAAGTTTACATTTCTCAATTTATATTGGGTCAAGACTCACCCCCTTGGCCCTTTAAAATATTATTTGGCCTTGTGACCTATACAGGCAAGCCATCATTTTCAAACCACCTGCCTACCTAAATGCCCGCTCCACCATTGTCCACACTCACTGTCAGGAGTCCTAGTATACTGCCACAGAAAATGCTAAAACTTTGGAGGTTTTAACTCTGAGGGTGTAAGAAAGGAAGAAACCAAAAAGGAGGCATAGCCCAGGGGAGTATGTTCCCAGGCAGAGCTGTCACGTTTATGGATAACCTCCCGGGGCCAAAAATATATGCCTCCAAACTGCCTGAATATGTTCTTTCACTTCCTGATACTGCCTGAAGTCCTACAAAACTAGGACTTTATTTGGATCTCGTCTCAATTTTCAATGCACACACACATCACCTGAGGATCTTGTTAAAATTCAGAACCCGATTCAGGAGGTCTGGTGACAGGGTGCAGAGGCTGGCTGAATTTCTAACATGCTCCCAGGTGACACAATGTTCTGGTCCTACAACCACATTCCTAGCAGCAAGCTGTAGAAGGTGTTTGATTTATATTCTCTGGTTGCCCTTGCAGGGCTGCTCCTTTGCAGGAAATCTCTTTGTGCATCGTAGAGGGAGGGATGAATTGAAAATTAGCATTTAGTATTAGAAAGAGTTCTTCAATCCTTTAATTTAGTTAGAGAGAGTTCTAATGGCTACCTACCTTGTGACCTAGGTTTGGCCAATCCAAAACTTCTTTCCGGGGCCATGACCCTTGTGGCTACATTGCAAAGATGCAAGGACAATTTAGAAACAGTTCCCAACACAGGTGGTATTGGAAGCTCAATGTCAGTAGTTCCAGAGGCAGTGTCCTGTTCAGACAGATTGCTCTTTGGCTTACCTGCCCCACTCTGCCCCATTTTCTGAATGTGGTGGAGTGTCTGCCCGGCTTATAGGTGCCTGTACACTGCCCTCAGGCCCCAAGAGAAAAGTCTGGCAATGATTTGCTATAGTGCACCCATACTTTCCTTGGGTCTGGCTGCAGATTCAGGGGACAAACTTGAGTTCTTGATAGTCTGAAGTTAAAAATCAGCATTTTGATAAAGGCTGCATTACAGCTTTTTCTGTAAGGAGCTGGAGAGTTAATGTTGTAGGCTTTCTGAGCCACACAGGGTCTCTACTGCAACTACTCAGTTCTGCCATTCCAAGGCAAAAGTAGCCACAGATAATAATATGTAAGTGAATGAGCTGTGTTCTGATCGAATTTCATATGCTTTTTGTGTATCATAAAATATTATTCTTTTGATTTCTGTCCAAATCTTTAAAAAGGTAACAACCCTTCTTGGTCTGCAGGCCATACAAAAATAGGCAGTAGGCTGAGTCTGGCTCAAGGGCCGTAGTTTTGTGACCTCTGTTCTGATAGCAATACCTTAATTGATTTATAGCAATCAAATTTTCTGCTTGGAAGCAAGCATTTATTTCTTCTTAGCAAGACAACAGCAAGTTATTCTGAAAAATTAGGACCCAGTACTTACTTAATCCAGCATTTAGATCATGTCACTTCCTTCTCAATATTTTTATCATTACAGAAATCAGTTACATCATCCTAAAAGTTGAGTAGTGATGGAATATACTAAATAACTGGCTGACCAAACATCTACACAGGCACTGTGATAGGAACTATGAATGCAAAAAGGAAAAATGCAGCTATTAACTTTGAGACTATCTTGGTCTAGAGGTCTGTTGAACAAATGAGTTTTTATTTTAAAAACTTGTGCAATGCTCACTATGTTCATAAGCAGCTTGCTATATATATTGGTAAAAAAAATGATCATACAGTTACAAGTCTCCACCGGCCTGGATTTTCTTCAACTAAAATACCATTCCAAACATTTTAGGGACAGCAAACAGGATCAAATTCTGTGTCTCTGAAAGGGCCCGGGTACTAGCACAAGTCACAAGTCACACACACTAGAGTGAACAAAATAAGGTGATTTCCTAATCTTTCCATATTCAGGCCTCATAGCTAATTTCCAGTGCTCCATTCAATGCAAAACCCACAATGTCAATAGTAATCACCTCCATTTATTTACTTGTTAACCAAATTTCCATTAGATGTACCTGAGCCATGGAAAATTCCTGATAAAAGGGGTGATGGTGGGAATGTGGAGAGAACAAGTACTGGTAATGGTGCTGATGTGATTAGAAGGGCTGACAAGTACTGGTGACGTGAGTGGATGAATGGACACGCACTGTGGACGGTGGTGAAGTGGAAAGGCTGACAAGCACTGGTGATGTGGTAAAGTGTTTAGAGGGGCTGACAAGTACTGGTGATGATGGTGATATGACAGAAGGTGCTGACAAGTACTAGTGATGAAGGTGACTTGACTGGAGGGGCTGACAAGTACTGATGATGGTAGTAAAGTGATTGGAGGGGCTGATAAGGACCAGTGACATGGTAACAACAGCAGAGGGGCTGTGAAGCTCCAGCAGCTCCTGACACCTTCTGTAACTGGTGCTCCTGTGAACATTTCATCATGACTCTCAAGCCCAACCACATGTATGTACTTCTAGCTCCACTGCTTGTTTTTTATCCAAATATAGCTAACAGGCTCCAGAAACTAGAGAGCACTGGCATAGTTCAAAAAGAAAACTGGACAAATCCCACCAATTCACCTGCAGCTGAAGATGGACACTTGCTTGCTGGGCAGAGGTTTACTTCTACCTACAAAATTACCCTTCAGTGCTCCCATGACAACTGCTAGTGAAGCTCAAGTGTTCCCACCTGGGTGGAAATTTCAGGAAGTACAGTTTTTTT